>NC_133658.1:182347237-182598863 GCF_037893015.1 Macrotis lagotis | reverse complement strand
GTTCCTTCTCAAAGTAACAGGATCAAAGTCTCCAAAAAACTTGGGAATTGTGTGTGCTTGCGGAGAGTGGGGTAGAGTGTGCATGGAATTGAGTGAGCACTGGATCCAAAGTCATGCATGAAATGGAACTTTATGGAATAAGGACTTTCAAAAAAAATGTTCCCATAACCAGCATGAATTTGCTATGTATTGTGGTCCAGATACAAGCCCAGTGGAAGACCTTGCCATTGTGTAAGATGTGTGTGTGTTAGCTCATTCCAAGTTAATATTGATTTTTTCTTGCAGTTCCCTTCTCTATAAAACAAGAGGGAAGTGGGAGTCACACACCCTTCCATTTCTGATCTAGAACAAAGGATTTTAGGACCCATTTAAACCAAACACAGGGAAGAGAGAGGTGGTCCCTGCAGCTCAGAGGAGGCTCTACAAGAGGCTCAGCATGTCAAGGCTTTTGAGGCCCAGAGTATGTTTTGCTTTTTTTTTTTTCTTTTATGTACGTGTGTAATCTGTCCAAACCAGCCAGAGCACGGTTTTGTCTCTTTGTTTAATTGTCCGGCGAATCTGCCAGACACTTTGTACAAGAGCATGCCGACCCTTCATCTCAGATCCCCGAGCCCCTGCTTCAAGCCCTCCCCCAAGGGCCTCGCTCATCCCCTCAGACCCTCCACAGACGGGTCTATTGCCCAGTGCGCCGGTCAGGCTTATCCTCTATGTCCCAGCTAACTGCACTCTGGAAACGAAGTCACTTTGGCCTCTTACAGCCAGCGGCAATCATGATTCCGAGAAGTCCGCTTTCCCGGACTCTCTTCTGGACGTGGCTCTGGAGAACGTGACGTCGCCCAAGCCGAGCTGCAGGCCTTTCACCGGCCATGCCAGTCCTCCTACCGCCGACTGGAGTCAACACCGACGCTTCTTGCCTAACCGCCCTGAGACGTGACAGGTACCAAGTCTGGCTAGGCAAAGGGCTGGTCGTCCTCTTTGTTTGCAAGCGTCTGTGGTAGAGATTAAAGAGAAAGAAGAAAATAACCTTAACATTTTTTTATTGTCCCTAACTGGCTTTTGGGTGACTGGACTGACGAGAGGCGGAGGAGTGACAGTCTGAAAGACCCCAAAGCTCCATCCCTCTCAAGACCACAGCGTAGTGGCTCCTCCAGATTTGTCTTCCTCTTGTTTCCCCGAGGCTGGCCTGGACTCTCCTGGGCCATTCCGCAAATCTGCAGCTTGTGGGCGGTTCCAGCCCATCAAGCAGGGAAATGAGACGATCCATCAGTGTCAGGACGCTTACTGAGGACAACAAGCCGCGGCAGCCTGCCGGGACCGCCGGATTGGGTCCAAGTGTGAGATTCATTCAGAAGAGGCTAGCTAGCGGTACTTATCCATCTGTGAACCTCCAAAAAATTAATCTGGGAGCGGACACATGCTCACATTGCAGGGGTAATTAAGTACCCAGGACAGATGAGGAAGATGGGGGGGTGGGGGGAGAGGGCAGGGGAGGGAAGTCACCAACAGGAGTGTCATGAGAAAAGGGATTTTCTGGTTGCTACCCGAACTGCTGGGGAGTACTGGAACCAGGGTCTCCAGAATTTTTGTTGCTTTTCCTTCCAAGTTCTCACATTTGTAAAGACACCTTTTTTTTTTGTTGATTATTTTTTTGTTTGTTATTCCTGAGGAGATTCTTTTCAGCCTGATCAAAGGGGAAAGCTCAGATGAAGACAGTTTTTTAGATTCTTTTGGATCTGCTAAAATGCAAAGCCAAAATACTAAAGCCGACTGTCTACAATTGAAAAGGAACAGGACTGAAAAGGTCTCATAATTCAGAAACACAAAGAGAATCAATGTTGTATGATTTGGGGTGATGAGAGAAGGGAGGAGAAAAGAATAACAATATGGGAGGACCATGACTGACTAGTCTCCCTTCTTTCTGTAACCCTTCCTCCCATCCTCAAACTTCCTTAAAACCTGAATTACAGGTCCAAGGGATGGTGTCTCTAGGCTAAGAAGCCAGTGAGGATTCCCTAAGAGGCTTGGAGTTGCAGAATAATTTGAACCTTAAGCAGAGTCTGGGAAAAGATAAATTATTGGGTACAGCAATATGGACAAAACCACAGAACTGACTCATAGGATGGCAAAGCTGAAGTTAGCTCCACTGGTCTATACTGTTTTTGGTCATTTTATTCTCTGTATTTTTTAAACTAGGGATTGCCATTCCATCAGATGCAAGGGCAAATTCCAGACCAAAACTCAGAAACCTTTCTACTAAAGCAGCAATGAGACAGGAGCTGCAGGAGATGTTGTTTTATCCAGGGTTTCTTCCAAATTCCAGGAGCAGATAAACATAGTAAGAGAATTACTTTTACAGAGTTTTGTAATTTACAAAGGACTTTGTATCCATCTCATTTATGTTACCTATCTGTGTGGTGGGAGAGGATCCCCAGTCTTTTTTTTTTTTAACCTGATAAGGAAATAGGCTTAGTAGTACAAGGTTATGTCTGCAGCTTGGGATATGGGCCCACGTTTTCTTGCCTTCTAAACCAGTGCTTTGTACACTGCCTCATGTTCCTTATCAGCAAGTTGTCCACTTTGTGTCATCTACTCCCACTACCAATACTTTCACCCTCTGAAATATCAGTCCATTACATTCCATGTCTGTGTCATAGAGTGTAGTTGCTTAAGTGGTGCCAAAGGATAAAATTTTTGTGCCCAGTCTCTATCCTTTCACCTCAAACCTCCTCATCCCCCTGCCTAATTCCTTTTAAAACCTCATCTACTAGGGAGCAGGAGAATAGCTTTCCATAAATAAGGTTGTGATACCATGGATTTTACATGGAATCCTATAAGAAGTCACACTAGAATGGTCCATCATAGATCTTTCTTCATGTGTCTTCCCACTGGGGAAGTAAATTTGAATTTAAGTTAAACCTGAACCCAATTAAGACTGAATAAAATAAGTGTAGATTTACTTGCTAATTTTTCACCTCCTGCTACTTCTCATGAAGGCAACCTGAACTAGTTGGGCTTTTCTTCTCCTATGGATTCCCCATAATGCCAGGGTGGGTTTCTCTACCATCAATAGGTCCTGTCCCATTCCTCAGGCTCAAGGGAAGAACATCTAACAGACAATTATTAAGCCAAATCCTAAGGGCAAAGAAAGGACAGAGGAAAGAAAAAGAGAGAAGGGAGATAAAAAGGAGAAAAACAGAAGAAAACAGAAACATAGATATGCACAGGGCGATAGAATCACAAAGACATAGATGAAAATGACTAGTTCAGTTTTATATCGGGTCATGCGTGTAAACAAAGGGCAATTTTGCCCACAACAAGATTATTCTAGAATTTCTTTTTACTCACCCCTAAACCCCTGAAGGAAGTTCTTTGGTGAGGGGACAGGAGCAGGTCAAGGAAAGATATTACAATGAGGTACATCCATGTCCACCTCCCTGGCCTCAGTCCCATTTCAGGTCTGTTACTTACAGCTGACTTTTCCTGCACCTTCTTCCTTATCCTTCCTCAGGCCTCATAGCACTATTTCAGCACCAGGATGTCAGAGTTCAGTTTGGCTCTCTCAGATACTTCCATTCTCTTATCCAGCTTTGATTTCTACAAATCAGACAGGCTGTAGTCTTCTGTAAGCCCAAAGAAGATTCTTAATACAAATAGAGTCTGAATCAGCTAGGAGATTATACTAGTGAAAATTTCACATCCTCATTCAGTTTCTTACTATTTGCATTCAAAACCTTACTGGCACTTCAGTGACTTTCCTTTGGTTGTGTCAATTTGCCACACTTGTCAGCTATTTATTCAAGTTTTGTAAAAAAAAAAGGGGGGGTCTTTTTCCAATAATCTCCCTTCCCTCCCTTCCCAAACACAACTCTTCTCCCTCCCCCCAACACCATGATCCCATCCTTCCTGGTTTGAAAAGGGGGACTTGAAAGGAGGAGGGGAAGACAAGTAGGAGAGGAGCTCTAAGGGAAAGAAGGGAAATAATTTCCAATTCATTGCTTCTGGTTTAAACACTAGCCTTGATCTTATTTCCTTCCCAAGTTTTAAAAATGAACCCTCAATACTAAACTCGTAGGACAATTAATACTTTGGTTTTAAAATGCTAACTACCCCTGATACTAAAAAAGGAAAAAGATAGAAGACTCTGAACTACAGTGAATTTAACTTTAGTGCTGCAAGCAGACTGACAGCTAGAAGGAAATTTAGAGATTACAGTTCAATGATAAATTGCTGGCAGAGCCCATATATACAAAAACACATTCTCAAAAGTCTCAGTCCCGTATTGAATCAACTATTTTTGTTGATTTGTTAATATTTGATTTAGTCTAAAATAGCTTTTTGCTGTCATCTCATTGTGAGCATCTGGAGATCAGTTTATGAATGTCTTTTTCTCTTTACCTAGGCAGAAGCCTTGAGTATTAGTAAAGAATTTATATTAGCCTCCCTGCTAAACTTGCTAGATCAATTGAGAAAATACCACTCACTATTTCAGACCTTGATTCAAAATAAGATTGATAAGGTTTCTTGTGAGCAAAACATTTGCATGTAAAAAAATCTCCCTAGGGAAATAAAAATTTATATGGTTTCTGTTGATAAGAAATAGTTAAAGTAATGGAATTAGAAATCCTAGAAGGTTGGACTAGATCATCTCTAAAGTCCATTTCCAAATTATTATTCATAAAATTCCCAAGATGTTATTTTTCCATCTCTAGGAATCTAGGCATCTTGAACCAGAGGATGCCTGATAAGATGAAAACAAATTGAAATATTATCCTAGTTCCTTCTCTTTTCCTAAAGATTTCAAGATTGTGGTGAGTAATAGACATAGTTTATTCTAAGTGATTCTTTAGATAAAATACTTTTTTAAAAATGACCAAGGAAGAATTTGTTTGTTTCTCCTTGATCAAAGAGTCCTCAATATGGTGAAGAATAGGAGAGCTACTTTTGATTCTGAACTTATAGGTTATTGGAATCTTTTTTAATGCAACTCTATTTAATCACCTTGATAAAAAACTTGATCCTTAATACACCAGAGATTTTGTGTTATTAGATATTAGACTTTTTTCACTGTTCTCTTCTTCATATGTAAATTGAGAGGACAGATTCTGAAAATGATTGTTTTACTATAATTAAGTGATCAATCCTAGTGGTTGTTCAAGTTTTATCAAAGAAAAAACTAAACAGCAATGCATTTATACATTCATCTTCACAAGCTTAGTCCATATCCTGAGAGATGCCTTCAGCATTTTTGAGGTTTAAACATTGAAACGTTACCAAATTTTAGGGAAGTGGAGTTAACAAAAATATTTCCTACAAGGAACTTCCATATTCATTATTCTCAACCCTTTGAGAAATTTTAGAAAGAAGGACCTCTTGAGCCTAAGATTTCATTTTCCAAGTGACAAAAATTGAAAATTGTAAAGGTTGGATGTCAAAGGTTATTCTGCTATAGTAATTAGTGACTGAAGACTAGAACCAAGGTTTCCTAACTCCCTCATTCAGTGTCATTTCCATAATATCAGACTCCCTTAATTACTAGCATAATTATTGAAATTATCCTAAGAGAATTAAATTAATATTTTTTCAAAAATAAAAATATGTCGACAGGGTCAATTAAATAATGTTTTCTTTTTTCAAACATTACTAATCTGAATTGACAAAATAATTTAAGAAAACTATTGCACATAAAAGATTTCAAGTTAAAAGCAAAACCCTTTTTTTCTCTCAAAGTCTTAAAGCTGTTAAGGAATTCCAAGCAGTTGACAACACATATAACTTTCCTGTTGTTCTTTTTATACTGCAATTAATTTTATTTTTTATAGAAGACTTCTCTGAAAATTTGAACAAATCCAATCAAGGATATATTGAAAGACTCCATCTTGTAGGAAGATTTTTTTTCCAACACTTTAAGATTTCACTTATGACCAAGAAAGATAGGCAGATTGTTGTCTTACTGAAATTTGTTTTCAGATCTCTCATAGTCCCCAAAATGAATTTTGTGACTATTTGATTCATGATACAAACATGAAGCTAGTTAGAGTTGGTAACATTTCACTCACCGATTCACATATTGCATAATATGGTGCCAACTGGGTATCAAGAATGATATTCCTGCCCTCAATTCCCAGTAATAGAAGACTATTTGCCACATTAAAATTATAACTTGCACCCCATCCAATCTATAGACACTATATGAAAGTACTTGAGCTAAATGAATTCACAAGATGAAATCTCTTTGGCATTTATCATGAGCATACTCTCTTCCAACTAGAGCAATCCAATGTATAATCTAATAGCTTGCTTCTTCCTCTTATTAGGACCATTCAAGAAAAAAGCACTTGTTTCATTAAAGAAGATACTGGAGAAGTACATGAAAAAGACTTAGGAAATGATACCAAGGGTATTTGAGATGGAACTATATGATATACAATGCATAAATGAACACTGAGAATTTCATTCAATTATCATATTTTCAAACACCTAAACATTTGGCATTGTGCAAGTAAAACATCCAAATAATTGAATAACTGTTTAAACTTTCATCTAGATGTTGAGACACAGTCACAAATACTAAGTTTTAAAATACATTTTAAAATAGCTCTATTATGACAAGCATGATTATTTTTAAAAATCTGCATTATGACATAATAGGAGGTAATTATTATTGCCCAGAGTTACCAAAATTTGTAGAGACTAATTAACTAGACACTTTTAGAACTGTGACCCTTAAATAGAGTGGAACCCTTTAAATAAAATGAAAATCAAAGTGAGTTTACCAAACACTCTAACTGGGTTTTTTTTGAAGACTCAAAAATGATTTTTTTTCTTTTTTTGGCTTTGTTACTGTTTTCAGTTCTTTATTTCTTGATAATCTTTGCAAAGGTCTTAATTCTTCCAAAATAATTGAAGTATGGTGTCATAAGAACTTTAGAAGAAAGCATAGTACCATAATTATAGCATAAATTTCCACTTATCAGTCTACATAGCAGATACAATATAATCTCAGTCATTCAGAACTGTTAATATTTTTGCACGTATACTTACATGTAGAGAAATTCATCTAAAATTTGAAATAAATTATTCTTATTTGAGACTTTTGAATATGAAATATAAATGGCAATTTTAAAAAAAAAATGAGCCAAGCAGGAATTGCATGTCTCATAAAATACTTCCAAATTAGATTTAATTATCTCTTTATCATGGACTAAATTATCATGCCTCAGGCATTTCAGGAAGGGTAGATTCCTATAACTTTTTTTTATTCAATTCAGTCCAACTACAGCTTGTGCTGTTTCTTGCATCTGAGATGTTTTTACATATCATGAACATCTTTCCATATCCATCACTTCCTTTAAATTTCTACTTAAGACTACCTTCTTTGAGAAATATTCACAACTAATTCTAATTGTCATCTGATTGTTTACTTTATATTCCCTCAATCTGTCATACATGATTAATGTATACTACATATGTCTTTTCATATATTACATTCTAATATTTTCCTGTTTATAATGTCAACCAATAAATAATGTTTAAGTGCTTTCTTTTGTTCCAGGCAATATGTTAAGCACTAGGGATACAGAGGAATGTTAAAAATAGTCCTTGGCCTCTAAGAGCTCACATTTTAATGGAGGGTACAACACATAAGTACCTGAGTAGGTACCAGTTAAGTATATAGATGGGTAAAGGAATTTATACACACATTTATATATATATATATATATATATATATATATATATATATATATATATATATATATATATATACACACACACATATACACACACACAGAAAGGGGAGATATCTCAGAGGTAAAGGTGAAGACATTATCAATAGCTATACAAAAGTAGGAGAAATAAAAGCCTCCTTCAGAGAATGGGTTTTGAGTTATTTTAAAGGAAAAAATCAAGAAAAGAAAGAAGCGAAGATGAGGAAGGAACATATTTTTGTCACTTTAAACAGTCAGTTTTGAATACAAAGAAGAATAAATAGCTTTTTATACATGGCTCATGAAGTAAGAAGAGAGTAAAATACAAGAAGACTGAAAAGGTATAAATCATCAATGTGTGGAATTTAAATGCCAAAAGAGAGGATTTATATATATATATATATATATATATATATATATATATATATATATATATATATATCTGATTTTGAATGTAATATTATATATACTTATTTTTCTCCAATAACAAAAAATCAATTCCTTGATGGAAGGAACATTTTTTATACTTCCATATTACATCTCCCTGCCTCATCCCACTGGGAAAAAGACAGGACTGGACACATAAAAAGAGCCAGGCAATTTTCTAGGGAAACAAAATAAATGCATGCAAAAGAGAATTTTAGAAGAATATTAAAGACATCTCATCCAAAATAGCACCTGGCTGTGTTGTATTTCCCAGTAATGCTTAAAAAATATCCAAGATAATGTATTAATTTTTCTTGACTATATAGAGTCCAAAAATATTTTACTTATAACTATTCCCATGAAAATGTTCCTACTGTAGTTCACATGCATGTACTTCCACTCACTTAAGGGTAAGATTACACTTTTAAATAAGTTCATTTTTTTTAGAAAGTGCATCATCAAGACTTTTACAGGCTAATATGATATGTTATTTCTTTAATAAGTATAGCAAATGTCAAAAAATTATTTCCTAACTTATGTGGGTGAAAGTTGATGACCATCTTATAAAGGTCCTAGCATTTAGAGCTTCTAGCCTATATAGACTCAATAAATGGATTTTAGAAATCAGCTACTCTAACTCCCTTATTTTAGGGACAAAGAAACTAAAACAGGTTAAGTGATTTGCTCTTTCAGAATAAACAAAGCCATATCTTCTGACTTACTGTTACAGAAAGATCACTAACTGAAGGAGAATAAAATAAATGAATTTCAGAAAGTGTTAATGAACTGTCTTCAAGTTTAAATACAAAGATCTAAATAATTTTATTCTGAAACTTTTTTCAGAAAAGGAGGAATTAAAAGTTTTTTTTATTACCTCTTTCAAATCAATAGTGAAAATAGCCAACTTCTGTTTAAAGGTCTTTGAAATATTTAAAAATAATGTTAAATAGTAGAGAAATATGCATATATAAAAATAGATTAGTGTGTATTTGGATAGGGTCATATTTTAGAATTTTATATCAAATTTAAGTTAGTTATAATTAGTGAGATGGTGACTTTTCAAATGGAAAGCTCTGTGTAGGGTAAATATTTTAGGAAAATAATAGTGAATAAAACAGAAATGAGCATATTACAGAATCCTACCTTTTTATTGAATGGAGGTGTTTTATTTTGCCTGAGTAATAATTTCTTAGGATTATCTTCTCTTTTTCTTAAAAATATTAGTCAATAATAGCTATTATCATCATTTATATAATAAAATGGAGTTGATTTATATAAAGGAATTCTCAAGTTATTCTACCACTAAATTGATGAATTAATTATGAAAAATAGTCATTTCTGAAAATTTTGAATAGAAGACAAGTCCTATTACATTTTTAGTTTTAAGTTCTAGAAAAATAAATCCCCAGGAAAATTTATTTTCTTCTGAAAGTAAATTGCCACAAAAAAAAAAGTAAATTGTCTTTTGTCAACCAGAACATTTATAGTAGAGCCTTGGTGATCAAAATAAGGAGAAATCTTATATTCCTGAAATTATTTATTATTACGGCCAATTCCTGCTGCAACACAGTCATGTGTGTGTTTGTGTATAATATATATATATATATATATATATATATAAATATATATATATATTCATAAAGTTTGCAACAGTGACCTCTGCATAGAAATTGTTTCCTGTTTATATATTTTTTTCATTTGTTTTTGACTTCAACATGCAAACTTTACATGATATGTTACTTAGGTCATTTTAAAAGTCATATCTTAAGAAGAAATTTGGCAATCCAGCTACTGGTCTTGAATCCTTGACAGAACGACATGTTTCATCATAATGAACAGAAGCTGTTCAAAATTAAGATGATATAAGAGCATCTCCAGAACTTATAAGAAACCGTAACTTTTTGTTCATACAATAGGGAGTTTAACTTCCTTTAACTAAGTACTGCAGAGCCTGACAGTTACATTTAAAGGGGGCGCAACCATGTAGCATTGAACCCTTGAGCTCATTCAGGGTACAGGCACAAAAGAAGCCAATCTGCCAAATTCTGAAAATAGTTGCCATAGCATTTTCTTCTCTATTCTCTCTCCCTCCTTCCACCCCCGAATCTAAAATAATTCAGGATTACTCTTCCCCTCAAGAGCAAGGGACATATTCAGACAGCAAATCAGTATTATGCTATTTAAACCATGTTAAAATTTGGGGATTTCCTACAGTCATTGGAGGAGATCGGGGTGCTGTTAAGTTCTTTGAGACATACGGATCCTTTCATATGCAGGTGCAGTACTTGTGATAGAAGGGTGGAGAGAATATAAGAATAAGAACACCGAAAACGAACGTTTACCTACAACGCAAGTCAACCCAGATATCCACCTCTAGAAAAACAAGACAAGGTCTAGTAGTAGAACTGGATTCCTTTCAGCACTGGCTACCGTGGACAGCTCTCACCCGAGCTTGCCTCTCTCCCTCTGCAGTGAGTAGAGTTCCTCTTCAGCTTGCGGCGGTGCTGCACCACAAAACAAGTACTTGGTATTTCTCTCTCTCTCTCTCTCTCTCTCTCTCTCTCTCTCTCTCTCTCTCTCTCTCTCTCTCTCTCTCTCTCTCTCTCTCTCTCTCTCTCTCTCTCTCTCTCTCTCTCTCTCTCTCTCTCTCTCTCTCTCTCTCTCTCTCTCTCTCTCCTCTTCTCCTTTTTCCCTCCCCCTTTGGAGGAGTCTTTCTGGGATTTCCCCATCGAACGCAGAACATCTGGATCCAGTCACTAGAAGAATCATGGACCACAGGAGGAGAACTGCTCCGAGAATCTTGCGTCTCCAAGTCCTTTTCTTGCTTTTCTGTGAGTAAGGTTCTAGAGTCCAGCGGTCGGGTTGAACTTTTTAAATTTAATACCACTGGCATCTTGTAGTCTGCCAGCTATCTTTCAATTCAAACAGACTCGCTTTATTTAGTATGTGCTCTCATCTCTACCAGGGATTCACACATGGCTTATGGTATTCGCAGAGACAGAACTCAGGGAGAGGAGTTTAAGACGTGCATGGGTTGGAGATTTTTAAAGAAAAGCATGGTCTAGAAAAAAGGGTTCCCCTGTTTCAGATTTATAAGGGACAGTGTTTCGATCGATGTCTTTTCATAGGGTTTTAATGCTCATTGTTAAATTTTACACGTCCAATGCATTGCAAAATCGGCAACTTTTGAGATTGACTTAACCTAAGGTACCAGCTGAACACTGAATCTTTGCCTTTTGTGCTTAACTGTGGCTCCGAAGCATTGGATTATCAAGCACAGAACCGATATTATATTTTTGTTTCACAGATACAATTGCTCAGATCATGGCAGAACAAGAAGTTGAAAATCTCTCAGGTCTTTCCACTAACCCTGAAAAAGATATATTTGTGGTGCGGGAAAATGGGACAACGTGTCTAATGGCAGAATTTGCAGCAAAATTTATTGTACCTTATGATGTATGGGCCAGCAATTATGTCGATGTAAGGAACCGTTTTGACCCAGCTTGCTCTCAAGTCTTAGTTCACAGAGGGATCTGAAGTCCCTTTAAGACAGGGTGCTGACCGAAGCTTGGAATGAATTTAGGCAAAGGTTCCCTACCTTACAGGCCCCAAGAAGACTTTAGCTGTTCCTCTTGAATGCTGCATGGTGTTTTCTTTGGAAATGCAAACTGATCCTCCAGCATCTTCCCTTTGCTTTACCCGCTTCATTGCACCTTGTTCCCGTAATGTACCCAACTACTGCTCATTCCGCATGGCCTTGGGATTGGGAGAGGGTTGCGACAAAAGCGACCAGTGTCTTTCTGAGAGTTTTGTCTGGATACATTTTCATTTCCAACTCCTCCATTCTCCATCCACTGGCACCTTCACCTTAGAGATTCCACTGGGCTGCACCTTTGAATTCATTCCCAGGTCTTATGAAGGCCGCAAGGCTTTGGCGCTGAACCCTTTCCATTCCCTTGAATGCGCTTCTCCTGGGCCCAGCTGCTGGGTGTGGGGCTGAGTCTCCGCCAGCTTCTGAGTCAGGTTTCCATGTGTTTTTGCCTCCAGCTGATCACGGAACAAGCTGACATTCCACTTTCCCGGGGGGCTGAAATGAAGGGTCGATGTGGGCACAATGAATCCGAGTTGCAAGTTTTCTGGGTCGACAAAGCTTATGCCCTCAAAATGCTCTTCGTGAAGGTAACTCCAGAGTAGGGATACGTTGGGGGGAGAGATTTTTCAAGCAGGACTCACTTGACTGGGGATGATTTTACTGACCCCTTTCAAACACACTAAGTGGGCAATGATTGCATTGCAATGCCTTCACTCTTTATAATATTCATAGTGTGTATTTAGGAGGCGGCAAATGATACAAACATTAAAAGAAAGCTAAGGTTAGGAAAGCTGCTGGACCAGGAGTTGATTTACAGGAAGGCCACTTCCTTTTCTAAGTCCCCTTTCTCCTGAATGCTCTTTTATCCTTCTAGGAAGGCCACAATACCTCTAAAGGCCTGGAAGCTTCCTGGAGACTGAGCAAAGTTCAGTTTCTTTATGATTCTTCAGAGAGAACATACTTTAAAGATGCTGTCTTTCGTAAGTAAGAATGAGGGGGTTTGAGTTTTGGGGTGGATCTGGAGAGATGTGTCATTTGCTTCACCAAGCAGGAGATAGTGAAGGATGGCTGTGTCTCCCACCCTGGCTATCAAATTCAGTTCCCCAAACTCTCTGGAATCAGCCTGGGGGAGGGTGGGGTGGGGAATCTTTCTGTTCCCAATCTCTTGCTTAGTGAGCAGAATCCAGGCTATGTTTTCCTTCTATGGTCCGGCAGGAACCAGGATGTCTCCTGTACCCTCTGGGGTACTGGGTTGGGCTGCCCCATTTCCCAGAAGACTTGCAATCACCAGATGTTTCCACTGCAGGGCAAAGACAAATCATCCAAAATCCATCTGGCCACCTTGACCCAGGGTCCATCCCAGTCTCTAGACTCTTTAGCTTTGCAGAGAAAAGCCTGAGGCTAGGTTCCTTTTTCCTTTTCCACATGCCTAAGCCAGTGATTTAACCAGTTTCCATCAATCAGAAAAGCTCTGCTCCTCTTTTGCATCCAATGAAACCCACTCTGCAGTGGGGGATGAAAGATTGGGGAACAGCAGTTCTTTTTTCTTTTTCTCTCTCTCTCCTCTCTCTCTCTGTCCCTATTCTCTCTCTCTCTCTCTCTCTGTATGTATGTGTGTGTTTGTGTGTTTGCGTGTTTGTGTGTCTGTCTGTCTCTGATTTTTCTACCTTGAAACTGCAGTGCAATGGTGCTGCAGTTTTCTCTCATTCTCAGAAAGTCTAGCGAATTTTACATTTCCCTCTTCACATATTTCTGGGAACTTTTCCTTTTTATACTTGGTCATTGGCCCTTAATTCTTAATACATACATACATACATACATACATATATATATATATATATATATATATATATATATATAGTAAAATGAATAAAATGAAGGACTGTTAAGTGCCACAGTTTGCTAAATTAGTCCATTCATACCCACTCACCAATCTATTCCCCCAATTATCTAAAAGAAAACCTCTCATCTTTTCTTGAGATCTCCATGAAAATATCTCTGAATTTCCAACTGCTTGTTCTATATCTTGTTGCATAGTTAAGGAAATCATCTGATTTTGTTTCAATCTTTTTGATGTTTACAAATTTTAAGAATTTTTTTCAGTTTTATGCCTTAGCTCTGGTGGTAGGTAGAATATTTCTGATACACTGCTTCAACACAGAAGAATTTTCAGTCATCAGTTGTATACCCCTACCTACAAAATACATTTTACTTTGGTTCAATAAAACATATGCTACAGGACCTCTTTAGAATTATTATAGGAGGGGAAATGATGGAAAAAATAAGAATGTAAAAGAAAAAAATCAGATTTGTAGGTCATTTGAGACCCAGACATGGAACTTACTAGCTATGTAATTTTGAATCATAATTTCTCTGAGTTTTAGTTTCTTTCAGGAAAAAAAGAGAATTGATAATATTTGCATTATATTTCTCACAGGATTGTTATGAAGATCACATGAGAAAATGTATTTAAGTGCTTTGCAAAAATGGCTTTATACGCATAACCACTATTTTTACATTTATCTAGTGCAATTCAAATTATGCCTTTCTTCAGAAAAATTATGATGCTGAAGAGGAAGATTTGAGTAAAATATTTGTTCATATCTGTATTTTTGAAATTTTTTATCACTAGATAGAAATTTAGATTTCAAAATAATTACCCCCAACTAAAACACAAATGACTAGATTCAAAAACTGAGGAAATCAGTTGCTGATTTTATTTCTTTAATAATCCTAGGGGGCATTAAATTAAAAATTAAATATTAAATACAGTGTTCAAGTTTCAAAGTATTCAGGGATGGTCAGTCCCCCCCCCCATTGTCTTATTTGATTTATTGGAGATTAGAATAGGAGGTCCTGGGTGGCTAGATGACACAGTGGATAGAGCACCAGTCCTGCAGTCAGGTACCTGAGTTCAAATTTGGCCTCAGACACTTAATAATTACCTAACTGTGTGACCTTGGGCAAGCCACTTAACCCCATTGCCTTGCAAAAAAAAAAGAAAAAAAAAGAAATGGAGGTCCTATGGGGTGAACTACGTAGAGTAGTGTATAGCATGATAGATCTAGAACCAGGAAGTTGTTGAGTTGTTTCTTATTCTTTCATGGTCCCATTTGGGTTTTCTTGGCAAAGATACTTGAATGGTTTGCCATTTTCTTCTCCATCTCATTTTACTGATAAGAAATTGAGGCAAACATTTGTTTAGGGTCACATAGATTGTCAATGTCTGAGGTCAAATTTAAACTCATGAAGATGAGTCTTCCTATGGCATCACCTATCTGGCTAGAGTCAGGGAGAAGAGCTCAAATCCAGTCTCAGGTACCAGTAGAGTGACTTGTCAATTGTCTGTCTCAGTTTCTTCATCTGTAAAATGGGAATAGTTATGACACTCAACTTCCAGGATTGTTGTGAGCATTAAATGAGTTTTTAAAAAGTACTACATAAATGGTAATTATTATTTACATATGATTAATTTCACTGGTATCTGTGCCACTTCTGTAGCTGGGAAGCACACAGCCACTTCTCATCGCCTATCTGCCTTAGTCACTCCAGCTGGGAAATCCTATGAGTGTCAAGCTCAACAGACCATCTCCCTCACCTCCAATGATCATCAGAAAACAGTTGCCATGCTCCTCTCATCAGTCCACATCCAGCCCTTTGATATTATTTCTGACTTTGTTTTCAGTGAAGGTAAGGAGAGTGTGGGAAATTTGCTAATTTCTGAATAATTGATACAAAATGAGTGCTTCACTCTCAAGTCTTTTGTAAGACTTACTTTTTATTGAAGGATAGCTAAAAGCTCCAGTTACAACTCCAGTTGTGCTGGGATGATGTGGTTTTCTCTGGTGGTTTTCTCTGGTTTTCTCAATTTTAATTTGGCATTTTTGCAAAAACTTTGATAGAGTAGACAAGACACATTCATTATGAGATAGACCCAACTATTATCTAAAGGTCCTTCTTCAGCACTTCATTGTGGTTTGAAATAAATAACCTTCAAAGGCTATGTTAGATTATTAACAGCTCTTAAGAAAATGGAAAAGGTGGAAAAATTTGGCTGCACCAATGGTCTATTATGTGTTGCCTGAATAATAACCTAACTGGGTTAAAACAATACTGACTCCTAAAAATTTTTGGCCATTGTAATTTATGAAGATCACTGATTGGTTTCTTGATGCATTGGTGTCTAGGTGCATTGAGATAACAAATTATAAGTTCTAGGCCTTGTAGAATCTTAGTATCTTCATTATTTATGTTAGTAATCAATGGATTATGTAAAGTTGGTTTATAGAGACTTCCAATACGATGAAATATCAAACAAACTTACTCTAGAAAGAAATTTATTGATCTTATAGTTAGGTGTGACCAAAGAGTACATTTAGGACAATGCCTTCATTTTATAGATAAAGAAATTGGAAGTCCAGCAACTTGGCCATAGTTACATGAGTAATAAGTAGAAGATCTTGGAATCCTATCCAAATACACTAATTCTGTCTCTAGTGTTTATTCCATTGTCAAAGATCTACATTTATCTGGTATCAGTGGGGAATAGTCTCTTATAGAATCATGACAAGACCACAAAGTGGTATTGTTACAAGGGGCTTTAGAGATAATGTTATTTAACTCCTTACTTTCCAGGTTAGAAAATTGGGGATACTCAGGGAATATAATTGACTATTAATTAGTGGAATACCTAAGACCCAGATCTCCTAATTCACAGTCCATTGCTTTCTGTGACATCTATTTTGCATTCTGAAAAGCCATTATTGATCATTTCCAGGTCTGAAGTTGTAGCTACTAGAGGAGGTCACAATAGAAATGAAGTTTGGTTAAGTGAGTTATTATAGTACTTCTAGAATTTATGAGTTTTAGAGCAACTAGTTTACATTAAACCTGAGCACATTATATTCAGAAGTAAACTACTCACCCAGCAATTGCTCATTAAGACTTTTAGTGTAATAATTAAAAAGTCATCTACTAATCTATACATTGGCTTTCTGAAATTATATTTACTTCAACTGAGGAAGCAGATAACTCCAGGGAATCATTTTACTCATTCAAATCTATTAAAGTCAGAGTCTTGTTTGTCCTGCTATTTCTTCCTATTATTCGAGCATCTACCCACACGGTCTGTTTTGAGACATCACTTCATTTCATTTGGCAGAACCAGAAAAGAATCTTAATAGATAAGTAAAATTTTTCATTTCATTTATTCCCTCCTATAGTGGCAACTACTGCCATTCTATTGATTTTTTCAGGTGTGTACACATGATTTCTGTAGTTCACAAACCACAATATAACACAGGAAGAATTTTCCAATGCAACTTGCTTCCATTATAGCTTCATGGTCTTCAGAACTTCAAGATTCATTAGATTTGAATTAAAACTCTAACATTCCATCTGATTCAATTTAATTAATCAATTTTGAGAAATTGAGAAAATATTGGATTTAGAATTAGGACCTGAATTCAAATCCTGCCTCTACTATAAAATTCTTGGGTAATTTTAGGCAAGTCATTTAATCTCTCTGGATATCAGTTTCCTCAAATATAAAATGAGGAATTTCAGTTATATAATCTCAAATGACCCCTTCAGGTCTAAATCTATGATCTTTTGTACTATAAATGATCAATAAACTTTATTAGTTTGTATTTTGACAAAAACAGAATATTTCTGATTCATTATCATTTCTATTCCCTAGTCATCTTAAAGCATCAAGTTTGACTTAAAACTGCTTAAAATATATTCAATGATATTATATGTATATATAATATTTATAGGTTTGAATTAGGCTTAACTGAATTTTTAAGAACTCTCTTGAGATTTACTCTTACAATTAATTCATTACCTTGATACACTATAAAGACTATAAGAACTCTATAAATACATTGCCAACTATGATGAAATAGCATAGATATCTCCTGAAGACTGCTTGATACTTCAATGAGATTAGGATAATCTTGACTAGGGTGGAAATAAATAGTAAGAAATAAAGGCACCAAATGGGGTCACATGTGTGGTAGAATCCTAATACTTAATCTTCCTAGTTCTATAAACCTGAGCAAATCACAACTTTAGTTTCCTCATCCCCAGAATGAGGAAAACAATAATAGTCCTACCTTGCAGGATTGTCCCAAGGCTCTAATTAGCCAATATATGTGAAAGAAATTTGGAAATAAATAAATTATGCAGAAAGTAATCTTATTAATGTTATTATTATTATTATAACCACCTAAACATGTTGACCTTATTTCTAAATTTAATTTAAGGGGATCTTCATTTAAAAACTCATGGAATAGCTGTGACTACTGGCTTTTAATGGATGTCATTGTGTTTTGGTAGTATATAGTATGATTAAGACTGGTATAAATAACAGTTTACACTGTAACTGACAACCACTATCTGCACCTTTTAATTTCTTCCAATTCCTCAGAACACTGGATACAAATTCCAGAAGATTTAAGTATAGCAGAATTGAAGTCTCAGAAATCAAGAAGGCTGGGTTCAAAAATCTCTTGGTTACATGTAGGACCCCCTAGCTAATAATAACTTTTAGAGTACACTGATTCTTCATTTACTCTGCCTTGAAAAGTGTTTCTGTTTTACATCATCAATCTTTCCCTTCATTTATACCAAAATCCTTCAAAATCTGCAGTCTATAATCCCATGGATAAATACCAGCAATGGTGTTTAATCTCATGATTAAGGTATGGAACACTATTTAACTGTAGAAGCAATCATTCATCCCAAACCAAACTAATGTGAAAAAAGGATAAAGTTCAAAGTTGCTTTTTTGATTAAAAAAGTGAAAAGCCAGATAAAGCCAAAGGACAAAAAAGCTTGTCATTCCTATTCTAAGCAAAGATAGTCTATGTTCTTATGAAACCAAACTTAAACTGGTAGAAAGGATGCAACGCAAAGAAGGGAGCTTGAGATTGTAAAAACTTGGCTATTTTTATCAATTCACTGACTAAAAATCTGAGTCATCTCAATTCACCTTGATTTAAGAAAAATAGGAGAGAGAATATGGTGTAGGGAAAAAGAGCTTTGTCTCTAGAATAAGAGAACTTAGGTTTGAGGCCATGTTCTGCTATTTATAGTTGTGTGACCTTGGTGCTAGACCAGTATGAGACTCACAGAATCACAAAATTTAAGAATCATAGCAGTCATCTAGTTTAATTCATATATGAAAATAGGAAAGATTATATTTGCCCCCAAATGGTCTTCTAGCTTCTGCCTGAATACCTTGAGGTGAAGGAACCCAACTCCTGGTCAATCTATTAATACTTTTAGATAGCTCTCATTGTCAAGAAGTTTTTTGTGACTTGTCTAAATTTGCACCTGTAACTTCTACTTCCTATTCCTGGTTTTATCCACTAAAAATACTTGAAAAAAGTTATTGTCCCCATCTTCTTCCTTCTCCCTTACATCTTTACAAATTTAAAGATATCCAGTTCTGTCAACTGATAGATACAGTCTCACAAAGGAACTTTTACCTCCTTTGGACCCTGAAATCTATAAAAGTCTTCCTTAAACTGTGGTTTCCAGTACTGAATATAATAGTCTAGGACTGTAGGTGATGGCTAACGAGGGAACAGAGTGGAGTGGGACTATCACTTCCCTATTCTCAGAAGTTATACCTTGCTTAATATAATCAGAAATCTCATTAGCCTTTTTGACTAACAGCTTGTACTGCTGACTTATTGAACGTTCATTTCTTTAAAATCTCATTTTCCCAAAAAACAAATGTAATCTCACTACACTCATCACATCTACTTTTATTCACAAATATAAGGCTTAAATTTTTCTGTATAGCATTAAATCTCCTTGGATTCATCCCAGAACCCTAGCCTGTAAAGATCTTTCATTGTATTTTATCATCCAGAGGATTAGTTAAGTTTTCCTGCCTTGTATCATCTGCTAATTAAATAAGCAAGGCATCTATGCTTCTATCCAAATCTTTGATCAAAATACAAAGTTTCAGTGCTAAGAACAGATAGATCCCTGCCTTACTCCACTGAAGACATGCTGCCAGGTTAACTTTGAACCATCAACAACTATTCCTTGAGTTCAGCCATCCAAACAGTTTTGAATACATTTGATTATATTATCATCTTGTCCATATGTTACCATCTTCTCTACAAGAATAACATGATAAACTTTATTAAGTGTTTTGTTAAAATATAGGGGAACAAAGATAATTTTTTGTATTAATTTAGAAAAGAGTTTAATTTGGCATGATTTATACTTAAAGCTATGTTGGCTCTCTGCAATCATGAATTCCCTTTCTTAATATTTGTCAACTATGTTTTTAGTGAACAATCATGGAATTTTCACAGAAATTAAATTAAACTCACCATCCTATAGTTTAGATTTTGTTCTTTTTCTTTTTTGAAAATTATGAAATTTATCTTCTCTAGTTTTGTAGTTCCTCCTTTCCCTCTGCATATTACTTCAGGTATTACTGGCTCAGAAAATACAGTTGTCAGGTATCTTTTTATTTGAGTTTGTCATTCCTCTGAGTTTGGTAATTTGGATCCATCAGAATGAATTAGGTACTGTTGTACCATACCTCTCCCCATATTTTGGCATCCACTCCATTTCAGTCATTTTTGGTTTGCCATTTTCAGAGCAAAAGTCATTTTCACTAGCAAATAGAAGCAAAATTAGATTTGAGTCTCTGACTTTTCTCTGTTGTCACTTATCACATCATCCACCCTAATCAAAGGTTCCATCTCTTATTTTATCCCTTTTCTCCCCATTCTACCAATATTTTGTCACCTTTCCTTTCTGTACCAGTTTTAACTCATTATGAACTTTAGCTATCCTGACATTTTTATAGGACTCTATGATGCTCTTATATTCTCCCTCAATTGTCTAGTCTTGTTATCATATTCTGAACATTTCTTATATAAAATCTATATTGGGGGAAGAGATTACTGGGTATCTATATGGATCTTTTCAAATTCTTCACTGGAATAATTTTCCTTTGTATGGTCAGAATTTCACTTGTAAGCATTTCTATTCCCTCCTAGAATGACTTCTAAAGCAAGATTTTTAGCCTATGGGATAATATTTTTGCTTTAAACCCTCCCAAAATCTAGATTACATGTCAGAATATTCTAGGATTTTCTCTCCTCTATCACAAACTTTGGGAGGGAGTGGTGATTTCCTTCCAGGGTTCTATCATTTTCACATCAGCAACTGTTCAATTCTTTTTATTTTGTGAATTAGCATATTTATTAAAAGTTTTGGTTTTGTTTTTTATTATATAAATAATTTGTTTTCCAAATATATACAATAGTAGTTTCTACCAATCATTTATTTCAAGGTTTTGAATTTTACAAATTTTCTCTGTTCTTCCCTTTCCTCCCTCCTTCCCCCAACAGAAGGCTATCTGATATAGTCTTTATATTTGTTTCTAAGTTACGCATAGATCAAAATTGAATTGTTGAGAAAAATCATATCCTTAAGGAAGAAAAAAATATTAGAGATAGCAAAATTATGTAATATATAAAACAACTTTTTAAAAATTGAAGATAATAATTGTTGGTCATTGTTTAAACTCCATAGTTCCTTCTCTGGACACAGATGGTATTCTCTATCATGGATCCCCTAAAATTGTCCCTAATTATTACACTAATGGAGTGAGCATGTGCATCAAGATTGAACAACATCCCATGTTAATTGTTAAAGTCTGCAATGCTCTTCTGCTTCTGCTCATCTTGCTCATCATCAATTCATGCAAGTTTTCCCAAGTTGCTCTGAAATCTCATCCCTTCTGATTTCTAATAGAATAATAGAGTTCCATCTATTAATTGTTTTCTTAGTGAGACAAATCACAGAACAGAATCCCAACTTGGTAATTCCTCTGCCTTTGAAGGATGAAATTAGCATAAAATTAAACCATGAAATTATTTACTATTTTGCTTATGTTGAATTAGATCTCCAACAGATGTCTGGATAATTGAAGTCCCCCATTGTTACCATGTCATATCTCTGTGCCAGACTTCTGATCTGCTTCACAAACTCCTGATCTTTATTTCTTTTTTCCATTCAGGTGGTCTGTATTGAATTTCCATAATAAAAATCATTTCTTGTTGACTTTCAGTCAAGTACTCTCATCATGCTTCTCCTTCACTGAATTTTATCATGAGTAAATCTTCTTAATATGCTGGGCTAACCCTCTCCCCAACTTTTACCTCTCCCATTCCTTTCTAAAATAAGATATACTCATCTAAAACCATCCTTCAATAAGTAATTTCATCCCAACAAATCTCAGTGATACTTTTAAGCTAAAAGTTGTCCCTTTGTGTTAAGATATCCAATTCCTCTTCCTTTTTGTTTAAACTTTGAATAATTATGCATAAAATGGTCTTTAACCAAGACCTGAGTGCCTTAGACTTTAAAGAAAATTAAAATTTTTTGCAATACATAGCTTAACCAGATAAAGCAGAAAAACCAAAAATATTATCTTCCTTGGTTTGCAGAGATGAAACTTGGTTTTAAGTAACCGTTTCCAACTTTTATCAGTTACTTTTGTCTTTCTTTGTTTACTCTATTTGATGTGAGCCTCTTAGTTGTGCTGTATTATAATTATATTAATGTGGCAGCTAGGTGGCACAGTGGATAGAGCACCAGCCCTGGAGTCAGGAGGACTGGAATTCAAATCCGAGCTCAGACACTTAATAATTACCTTGCTGGCTAGGTGGCATAGTGGATAAAGCACCAGCCTTGGAGTCAAGAGCACCTGAGTTCAATCCGGTCTCAGACACTTAATAATTATCTAGCTGTGTGGCCTTGGGCAAGCCACTTAACCCCATTTGCCTTTCAAAATCCTAAAAAAAATAATTACCTTGCTGTATTACCCTGGGCAAGTCACTTAACCCCATTGCCTTGCAAAATCAAAAAGAAATGCTTCACCAAAAGAAGATTTATAAGTTTAAGACCTGGGATGGGTTAAAGCTAGAATCTATCTCACTATTTTCTATTTGTTCCCAAAGTTTTTAAAGACATCAAATAAGATAGATGGGTGGCACAGTGAATAAAATGCCGGGCCTGTTATCAGGAAAATCTGAATTAAAATTTGGCTTCAGTCACTCCCTAACTGTGTGACCCCAGCTAAGTCCCTTAATCTCTCTGCCTCAGTTTTTACATGTTAATTGCAGATAATAACTGTAAGAGGTAGTTTTTAAAATCAAATGAGTTAATATTTATAAAGCTCTTGCACAGTGCTACAAATGATAGGTATTATTATAATTATTTTAAAAGGAATATCCAAAGAAGTAATTAAATAACTGAATCACAGATTCTTCTGATTGGTAGAGACTTACTAGACTATTTATTCCATTTAATGCCTGAACAAGAATCCCTGTCCTCATCATCCCCAAGAAGAAATCATTGACCAATCAATAAACATTTGTTAAGCTCTTATTGTATACCAGGAACTATGTTCATCATCCTAGAAAAAGTCATTTATCACTTATAATGATAATGTTTCTCCTTCATTTTCTAAGAATACCATAACATCAGGTAGGTAATGCCATGACAAAGTGAGGGGGTATTTTGCTAAGTCACCAGTCTCACTTTCTCCTCCAGAGTCATCTGGGTCCAGTGCTCAGATATGAATCAGGACAACTGGAGATGGCCCTAAATTTGAGGTAATCAGGTTTGCCTGGGTTCTCATTTAACAAATACTTCTAGAACTAAAATAAGTTTAGAAATATACTATTCTTAGCATTTGGCATTGCAGACCCTATTTCTATCATTAAGGGACTTATTAAAGAAGAGAGGATAAATTCCAAATTACTCATTATAATGCAAGGTTTACATCTTGAATAGGGTATGTGTATTTCTTTTTGCAAGATAATGGGGTTAAGTGACAAGGTCACACAACTGGGTAATTATTAAGTGTCTGAGGTTGGATTTGAACACAGGTCCTCCTGACTCCAGGGTCTATGCTCTATCCACTGTAAACACCATCTAGCTTCTCCAGGGTATTTGTATTGACACATTTTGCAGGTGAGGAGAAAGTAATGGATGATTTATATTGTTTTTGACCTTGGGTTGCTATAAATAGATAGACAGACAGACAGACAGACATATATTTATATATATGATTCAGGAATTAGTATTACTGTAGAAAATAGCTGACAGAGTCATCTTCTTCTCTCCTATTATCTTTCTGTATCACTACTTGTTCATTGTAACATCTAGAAGCCTCTCCAAGGTGCAGAACTAGTACTATTACCCTGAAGTGTATTTGTGTAGCAGCTGAACTAGCAATGATGAACTTGCTTATTTCAGCATGTAAATCGATCTGGGATACCATCAATGTGATTCCTCCAGTGGTGTGGATTAAAACACATTCATACCTTTTTATCCTAAAAATTCTTTTTCATATTCTTCTAAAAACCCATCAAAGAAAACATAATCAAATACTAGAGGTCTTTCTCTTGACAATTTTGATTTTGTTAACATTCTTTGGATACCAGGAATAACATCCTGGTATCCTTATGTTTTATGGACAGCCAGGCAATCAACTTTTACCAAGGATACATTTCTTGGATGATTTCTTTTATGCATACATCATCATTGACAATATACTTCAAGCTCTTTGTACCTACTGTAGTGTCTATTCATTGCCCTTTGAGTTATGTGCAATTTTAATTCATGGAAAATTTTTATTTTCCAGGATTTATAGTCATAAAACATCACTGAAAAAAATTTGGTGATAGGCAAAATGAACTTGTGTCAGAGAATAGTTTACAGTTATTGAAAGTACCAGTCAAATTCTCCTTGCCCTCTTCTTTCTATTGAATTCTTTGTCAAAATTATTGATCATCAGCAGTGACTGGTTACAATATATTGTACTAGTGGACCAACACGTTGGGTTACCAATAAGGTGCATGAAGCAGGCTTCATTTTTTTGACTTTTTCTGGTATGGATTATAAATCAATTTTTTTGAGCCATGGATCTCTTTGAGAAGAACCAGTTGTATCTGGGTTCTTGATGTCATGAGCACAATATGGAGAGTATAATCTTTGTTCTATTTGCATTCATAATAAGCAACCTCAATTGTAGTGACAAACATGTATGGTCAATATATATCTCCCTGTTAAGGCTAACTCTGTGGATGTGTTTTTCAAGGAATCATGTGTTTTATGGACAAATAAATAAGTCAGTCATCATTGGAAGACAACCTTTAAAATGGCATTTTGTTCCACTAAGTCAAATGTGCATTTTTATTTTTATTTTTATTGTTTAAATACCCTTCCTCTACCCTCTTCCCCCTTCCCTAACAAAGGGGTCTTCCATTTGTTCCAACTTTTAGTCAATTATGCAATTGTAAAGATGTAGTTTCAGTAGACATTCTACCTCCCTTTTCATATTTTCAGTGAAAATTCCCCCAAAATGTGTGTGGATTATTCTCATAAGAGAATATTCAAATATTATTGCCTCCTAGATTGCTTTCAGTGGGAATCATAGATTCAGAGTTAGAAAGAATATCAGAGGTCATCAAATTCACCCCCCCCCCATTTTATTGATGAAGAAATTGAGGTCTAAGAAGGTTAAGTGATTTGCTCGAGGTTATACAGGGAGTGTGAAGGATGGGTATCAACCTGTGTATGATCTTTCCCCCCCTCAGGAATTCAATATTTCCATTATGTCTCACTTCAGTTATCTTGAAAATTGGTCTCTCTCAATGCTTTTAAAATTTTTGTGTCTCCACCAAGGATTTCCTCCTAGGTATGTTTGTTCTGTTCCAGCTTTCCTCCCTGCTTATTTTTCTTTTCTTTTGATTGAGATAAAATATTATTTATGCAAAGCTATGTTAAGATAATACATATTTAAATAGATCATCAAATCAAGTATTTTGTTTGGATCAAAGTCTGAAAGAATGTGCTCATTTTTCTTACATTCTTTCCTTTCTCATGTAACACATCTGTCCTGAGGTTAGGTATAAGCTCCTTAAGGACAGGAATCCTTCAGCTTTGACTTTGTATCTCCAGTGCCTAGAATATAGATGAGGAATTAAATAATATTTGGTGAATAGAAACCCAAATGTTGTGACTCCATTGTCACCAATGATGAATGTAGCTTGTGACAGAAAAACCCAAAGATTTGTTCAATTCACAGATTGTTTATTGTCTTGTTCTAAGGGTCTAGCTTCATCAATAAAGGTTCTTGGGATGATCTCACTTGATTGGGTCTCCAGCCAAGTTTTCTGCTGACTCATTTCCTCCTCTTCTGTAAGGTGATACTACTTGATCTTCCTTTATTCTCCTTTCTAATGTTTTACAGATGAGTTTATATCATAAAAATAATGGTTTCCTCATTTATCAAGTTTCCTTTCTTAGTGATGAGATCAGTTGCCTCTGACTAAGACAGTTTCTATAAACTTTTGACCATATCTTGGAAACTGACTCATGATACAAATTTCTGTAGTAAAGGGCAATGCAAGAATCTGTGTTGATGTTTTTTCCTTTAGTCCTTCCCCTTTTTCAGTGTCAATATTTTAATTGAACATGGGAGATTGGAATTATTTTAATTGCTCCTAATATTTTTTCATTTATATTCTTTCATTTTGATGTTTATTTTGACTTTTGTGTAAATGACTTGATGGTTTGATGCTACATAGATAAATTTAAAATGATTTCTACTTTGGTAGCTAGTTATTTTCTGTCTATTGTATCACCAATTAAATTTTTGTGCTATTATTCAGTACTTGATCTATCCAATGCTTTCTGAATATCTTTTGAAGAAGGAATTCATGATGTGTGGGTTATCAGTCTTTTTATATAGTTTTGGTCATATCTTACTTTTTTTCTTATTCAACTTTATTATTTTAAAAATAATATTGAGATATTTGTGCCTAAATGTATTAGTTATTTGTATAATCATTCTCTTGTCAAAAGGGAATATATTACAGTCCAGAGAGTCTTTTTTGGCCTGGGTCATTAATGTACATCCTACTAAATATAACTACATATATTGGGAGACTACAGACTATTGTATAATAATGATAATAATTAACATTTATTTAGTGCTTCATGATTTGCAAAATGCTTTGCAAATATTATCCCATTTGATCTTACAACAACTCTGGGGAGTAGCTGTTATTATAGTACTCATTTAACATATGATGAAACTGAGGCAGACAAAGATAAAATTACTTGTTCAGGGTAACAAAGTCTTATAAGAATCTAAGATTGTATTTGAATTCATATTTTCCTAACCCCAAGACTAGAGCTCTATCCATTGTACAATGTTAATATTTTTAATATTTACTCAGAATGATTTTTTTAACCTATCATTTTTGTAATGTTTTGAATCTTACAATTTCCTCCCAACTTTGCTTCCCCCCCACTCCCACAGTAGTCTTTACATTGTTTCCATGCTATACATTGATCAAAATTGAATGTTTTGAGAGAAAAATCATATCCTTAAGGAAAAAATAAAATAAAAGAGATAGTGAAATTAGGTATACATAAGACAACTTTTTAAAAAATTGAAGGTAATAGTCTTTGGTCTTTGTTTAAACTCCATAATTGTTTCTCTGGATACAGATGGTATTCTCAATTGCAGATACCTTAAAATTGTCCCTGATTATTGCACTGATGAAATGAACAAGTCCATTAAAATTGATCCTCAACCCCATGTTGCTGTTACAGTGTACAATGTTCTTCTGTTTCTGCTCATCTCACTAAGTATCAATTCATGCAAGTCTTTCCAAGCTTCGCTGAAATCTCATCCCTTCTGGTTTCTAATAGAACAATAATATTCAATAATGTCCATATACCACAATTTATTCAGTCATTCCCCAATCAATGGACATTTACTCAATTTCTAATTCTTTGCCACCACAAACAGAACTGTTATGAATATTTTTTTTACAAGTGTTGTTTTTACCCTTTTTCATAATCTCCTCAGGATATAGAACCAATAGTTGTATTGCTGGATCAAAGGTTGTGCACATTTTTATTGCCCTTTGGGCATATAAAATGAATTTTAAAAAAATTTGCTGTGTGAATATGGATAAAAATAAGAAAAAAATAATTCATAATGTTAAAAATTAAAAGAATTATATCATTCACAAAAATAGATACTTCTTCAGCCTGTGAATTGTAGTTCTTCCCATAAAATAAACAACATAAAGCAGTTGTTCTATCTTTCCAGAGTGATCATAGTTTTTTGTAATGTGATAGTTTCTCCTATAGAACCATGGTATCCAATGCACCAAAAGTGAATAGAGTATTCTGTTGGCAAAAGATGCCAATGGCAACTCCCCCTTGGCTTATAATTTCATGCCTGAACTAATAAATACTATTTTCTAGGTTAATTAGGATTATTGCTAAAAAATGAAAAGGAGGTTTGACCAAGTTCTCCTACCCATTTTACATTCTGTACTTAGTAGCATGTGCTATTCTAAATGAACTTTTTTTGTAGTAAATCTTCATCTACACTAGGACAGGAAAAAGAAAGACCAAACATAAAACCTGCATATTCAAATAAGATATAGAAAGAAATTTATTTCAGGATACCTGGAGAGAGAGAGAGAGAGAGAGAGAGAGAGAGAGAGAGAGAGAGAGAGAGCAAGACAAACAGAAGAGAGACAGAGATAGAGAGAGGAGAGAGAGATAGAGAGACAGAGACAGAGAGAAGAAGGACAGAGAGAGAGAGAAAACAGAGACAGAGAGACAGGGAGACACAGAGAGAGACACAGAGAGGAGAGAAAGAAACAGAGAGAGAGACAGACAGAGACAGAGACAGAGAGAAAGGGAGGGAGGAAGGGAGAGAGGGGAAAGGTAGGGATGGAGGGAGAAAGAGAATAATACATAATTGGAATGAGTCCAAGAATACTAGAGGAGTACTCTTTTCCTGCTAATATGTTCAATGATAAGAGAGATTTTGGGAAGACTTCTCAAGTGAGGTAGCAAAGGACTTTTTATCAAGAGGTTTTCCGCTATCCCTTTAGATTCTATATTAGACTGGATTCTAGAGAAGGGTGGGAAAAAGGGTTTTTGTGAAGGAAAAAAACATAAATTTTGCAAGAATATAAACACTGAAGGAAAGTAATCACAGCTATCAATTTAGGCATGTATAAATGTGTGAATACATGTATGCATTGCCTAGTAAGTATTGTCCATTATTTTACATTCACTAAGGAAGATGGATACTAGTGGTTAAAAAAATTCTACATAACAAACATTTCCAAATATACAATAGAAGAAGGACTCCAGACACTGCAAACCCGTCTTTCAATAAGAAATTGCAACAGAGATGATTGAGTTGGCCCTGTCACAGTGCCCCAATCTACCAGGATTTCTTATGCAGCATCATATTCATGAAGTGATTTGGCAGGCTACAAAAACAACTGTGAATCACAAATGATTTGAATCCAGCAGAGATTTTTTGTTTTAATGTCTCCTCACCCTCACTTCTGCCAATTTCTTTCTATTAATTACCTAGGACTCTCTCTATATATATACATAGATGACTGAGAGAAAAAAATGAAAAGGAGACTTTTTTTAAAAAAAGAAAAGCTATATTAGTATTTGGATTTAATAGTGTATTGCTGAAGTACATTTTATACTTTTTCTATCATTCTACATATTTTTTTGAAAATTTAGATAGTAGATTAAATGCCATCTTATTATGCCATTTTCTACTTATCAAATTACACTTTTTTTGTCCAATGTCTAAACATTTTTTCAGACCTGAAAAACCCAATATGAGAGGCAAGCTTTTTGCTTCTAGGCTCCTACTTTACTAGGCAGCATCGTCGGCATGAGATTGTACAATTGTATTGGATTATATCTTACTTGGTTAGTATCTACTGTTCTGGGATGTTTTGTTTACAATTGTTCTAAGATTCCTATTTGAATTTTATAAAGAAAGCAAAACAAATATAATGGAAGTACTAGAAAACGTTAAGTTTCCAAATTGTTTAATGTAGCCAAAACCCTAAACTTTTCATGAATGGCTCATTTCACCCCCTGCAGGAAGACTTTCCTTGACTTCCCTAGTATCTTTGTCAGGATTGTTTCAGGATAAAATGAGTTAATATTTATAAATGTGCTTTACAAACATAAAAGCTCTATATAAATCAGGGGTAGGGAACTTTTTTTTCAATTTAAGGGCCATTGGATCTTTATAGCATCATTCATGCACCACAGAAAATTATGAACTTAAAAATTGACCTGCCAAATTTGACCAAACATTTAATTAATTCACCCCTAAAAAGGTCCAATATTTATTGAATCCTACCTGCTATTGCCATGACAGTGCCATACCAAATGATTTCATAGACCTTATATGACCCACAGGTCAGATGTTTCTTAACCCATATATAAATGCTAGTTATATTATTATTGTTACCCCATATTGATGCTTATCTATTTTATAATTCCCAAATAACTTTTAATTTATGCTATATTTGATTAATTTGGGCAAATCATTCTTTTTTGGCCTTAGTTTCCACATCTGTAAAACACAGGTCCAAGGTTCCTTCCAGCTCTAAATCAATGATCTTATGTTTTTTATTTCTGGTATTACTCTCTAATTATCTACTACTCTAGTTTAATATAAATTTTCTCTTTGCAGGAATATTTTTCATGTTCAGCCATCCCAGTGTGAGAATTACATAGAAATACACTCTGAGGTCCTATGATCTATAATTCAGAAGAAGCAATGTCATACTCAGGATAGAGTATGAGATCAGAGCAAAAATTTAAGCTACTTATAAATCTGAAGTGATGGACCTGGAGATAGGAAGATTCCTCTTTCTGAGGTTCAAATATGATCATATGACCCTGTGAAAGTTATTTAACCCTGTGTGTCTCAGTTTGCTCATCTGTAAAATGAGCTGGAGAGGGAAATGACAAGCCTCTCCAGTATCTTTGCCAAGAAAATCCCAGTTGATTCACTAACAGTTGGATATAATTAAAACAGAACAATAAAACTGAGACTCAAAGGGAGAATATTCCTGGGAATTTTTTCATTCAATTCAACAAATATTTTAAGGGCCAATTATGTCCCAGGGGCTGTGCTAAGCACTGGGAATATAAATGAGAAAAATAGAGTCCTGGTCTTCAATCTAATGGGAGAAGACAACACACAGAAGGAAGATGAAAAAACTGTAGCCTAGTGGGGAACACCAGGGAGGATGAGCCATGATTTTTCAAGGAGTAGGAAACCATCAAAGCATTTAATGGAATAGAGGAGAGCTGAAAATTTCAGATCCCTGTCCTTTATAAGGGGAGGCTTTGGGAGGAATTTACCTTCTAGTCCTTTAATCAGTGGAGAGAAGAGGCTAAGAATGGTAATGGTGTTGGGGCAAGATGTGGAGTCTTGAGGCGAGTAGAGCAACTGATGTAAATTCAGTACCTAGTACTTCTTAATTAGAGCTTATTGACTTGAACAATTCTATCTTTTAAGGCTACCACAAAAGCTATGATCAAAGAATTAACCCTTCTAAGTTCTCTGAAACCTGAGCCAACAAAGCCACTGCTATTTTTATAATACGATCCTTAACCTTTCTGTAAATTTTTATAATCTGAGAGTTATAGTTTACCTGCTTCAACTCAGCTAGCTGGGCCAGAGCAGTTTGATTAAAAGGTTCATAGATAGAATGGAACAGTCCTTAAAAGTCATTTAATCCAACTTTCTTGGGCTTTTGGGTGTATATTTTATTAATGCCTTTTGAGTTTTATATTGCATTCATTTCTTATTCAATTTCTCAGTTTCTCCCAATGTACCTAGAGAGATTTTCTTTTTTCAAAGATTAAAAAGAAAAAGAGAGGAAAGTTCAGCCAAAACAAACAACACACTAAAAACATCGGGGCAGCAAATTCATTTTATTAACTATAGCCAGGTCTTAAAATAGTGCCAGTCACAGAGTAGACAATTAAAACATAATTTAATTGAATTCATAAATGCTTCTAGATGACAAATCTATTCTGCAATAAAGAAGGTACATTTTCTTCTATCTCCATCCATAGGAAAAAAAATTATGGATTATCAATGTAGAACAAAGTTTACTATTTTCACTTTTTAAAGTTTTTCTTTTCTTTTCTTTTTCTCATGATTTTCCCCCTTTAGTTCTGATTCTTCTTTCACAATGTGATTAATATGGAAATGTATTAAACATGATTGTACATTTATAACTTATATCAGATTACTCATTGTCATGGGGAGTAGTGAAGGGAGAAAGGTAGAAATATGTGAAACTTAGAAGTTTGCAAAAAGATGAATGTTGAAAACTATTTTTCTATGTAACAGAAAAAAATAAAGTAAAATTTAAAAATAGGAAGGTATATTTTCTCAACTTTTTGATTTTTTGTTCTTTTGGTTTACAATCTTGTAATTATTGAGTCTATTGTTTTACTTCTATTGCTTATTTTGGTGTATTTCAATTCAGCATCCTATGCTTCTCTGCATTAGTCATTTTCATCATTTCTTCTGAAATAATAATATTACTTTATATTCATGTACCACAATATTTTTAGTTATTGCTTGATCAGTAGATGCCTACTTGTATTTTACTTCTCTTTCTTTTCTACAAAAATGCTGCTTCTGGGACCTTAAGGAAGTTCCTGAACCTCTCTGAACTTCCACTGACTAATCTCATAAATTAGTTATTGATGCTGATGGATAAAGGAGAGTAACTTGAAAAGTTTAGATCCCAGTCTTCTATTGATTCTGTTGATTAATTAGTTTCTCCTGACAAAGGACATGTTCCAGGTAAAAGTATATCCCAGAAGCAAATTCAAGTCCTTGGTTCATTTCCATGGCTTTCCAACTTGGATCAGAGGTTTGTAGGTTAGGAATCTAGATACATGGGTGCTTATTGATTTGGAAAATTGATCCTCTGTGGGGAACTATCAACAAACACTATTGCTTCCTAATAACTGCTAAGAAATTTGGTTCTTAGGTTCCTTAAAACAGGCTACCAGTTGTTCTCATATAAAATTATGGTCTATTAGTTGCCAGTTTTAAAGATTCAATGGGAATTCTTGAGTTCAGCCTAAAAGAATGAATTTCGGGGGCCTTAATCTAGTTATCCTGAATAAACTATTTGATAATGAGTCTTCTGAGTTCTTCTCTACCCACAATTCTGTGAATTAAAATATTATCAAGCAATTGGAAAGGGGTTAGAAAACTCAGAACAAGCAGAATTACTTCAGCTTAAAACAAGAACCTAATCAACTACATAAATAACAGAGATCAAATCTTTATGCCACTTTAAAAGGAAAAAAAAAACAAGTTCTCATCATCCAAGTGTTTTACCACCATGATGCCAAATAGGAAGTGTGGTAGAAGTATTAAAAAGAGAGCTAGATTTGGAGTCATATGATCCAGACTTGAAACCCAGCCTTGCCACTTTACTACCTACTTGGGTGACGATGGGTAAATTGCTTGTCCTTACAGAGCTATAGTTTCCTCATCTGTAAAATGATGGAGTTCAACCCCATCCAGTAACTAATCTGATAGATTTGTCATCCTAATGATGCTGATGGATAATGGAGCATCATGTGCAGCTCTGAGCCTAGGATCCTATCTGGGAATGGAAACATTGTGATAGTTAATATAATGCTGCTCTTTTCATGTCAAGTAGACACAACTGGTAACTTGAGATTTTATTGGGGAAAGCAATTTTTTTAAAACGTCACCATGAAGGTATATAATAGGAAATTGTCTCCTCTTTTTCAATGAGAAGAATAGCAAATGTGAAATAAGACATATCCGATCATATATAGTCAATATACCAGTGTGTTCTTTTTTACAAGAGGGTAATAGAGAGACTATTGTATTGGGGAAACAATGTTGTGGAACATATGATCATTAAGATTCCTTCCAACTCGGGGCAGCTAGGTGGCACAGTGAATAGAGCACCGGCCTTGTAGTCAGGAGTACCTGGGTTCAAATCTGACCTCAGACACTTAATAATTACCAGCCGTGTGGCCCTAGGCAAGCCACTTAACCCCATTGCCTTGAAAAATTTTAAAAAGCTAAAAAAGAAAGATTCCTTCCAACTCAAATCCTGTATCTGAAGATAACTGGATTTGTTCCACCAAGTCACCTATGAGGCTACTATTCTACATTCTGCAATGAACTTGTTAACTTTAAAGTCTCTTTAATAAGCTTCCATTGAGTCTTAGTACAATGTTAGTTTGGATATATCATAATGTATAGTAAATTCAATTCATGATTTCTCTCCTAGCATCAGAGGACTGGAAGTAGTATATAGGTTATGGACCAAACTTTGCCTTTTGGTTAAATCACTTTCCCTCATGCTCCCCCTCTGCTGCTTTGGACCTCAATTTTTTCATCGGCAAAATGACGAAGTTGGATTTGATAACCCATAAGATCTTTCCCAGTTCTACATCTATGATCCTTTCAATTGACTTGTGCTTCTGAACCAGTATGCATTTCATTGCAAGCATTTAAAGTATGTCACTGATATTCTGTTGTCTTTTCCTTTTCAGAGCATAAGTGCCCTGTTGATGAGCGGGAGCAACTGGAAGAGACTTTGCCTCTGATTTTGGGGCTGATTTTGGGCTTGGTTATTGTGATAACACTCACCATCTACCATATTCATCACAAAATGACAGCCAATCAGGTGCAGATTCCAAGGGACAGATCTCAGTACAAACATATGGGATAGGGGGAGGCAACCTTACAGACTATAGCCATGGAAAACCTTTATCAGGTAGTCAAAGCTCACGCACCTATGAAGCCTGTCACCTTCATTCCCCCTAGGACACACCAATAGAACTGCTGCATACCAGCCAACAGAAAGTGAAGGCTCAGCACATGGTCATTCTTAATCCCTGTGGGTGAAAATTCTTCTCTCAGATTCTAAGGGTGAATATCTGCCCTTTCACTTGTTCTCTCTCCATGCAGGGAATTTCCTGGGGAAATCAGTCAATGTTCATGTTTTTCTGGCATTGCTTTGATTTTCCTGGGCTAGCACAGGGGAGTCAAGGAACAACATATCAAACTGAGAGGAAAGTTTAGCCTTACAGATTAAAGACAGGAAACTTTTGTTTTCCCTTCATGAAAGGAAACTCTTTTTAGGCATGAATAAATGGGATAACTTTTATTCTTTTGGATTACCTTGCCAAGTTGTTGATATGCAAACTATATAGCACCCCATGCTGATGCAAGTTAATTTGAAAGTGGCACATGCTTTTGGCTGGACATTCTGCATGTACAATGATTGTCATTGAAATGTTACATTGCTTCTTGCAACTGATGATTTCACAGCAAAAGGAAATGTTAAATTTACTATGCAGACTATTTCAGGCACTATAAAAATATAACAGGTACAAATATCAGAACTTCATATAAATTCATGTAAGTTTGTTTTTAAAATATTGATTAAAATACACAGTACATAGCATTTGACTTTATTTCTTGGAAAAAATAAACCTAGTAAACCTCTATAGAATAATGAAATCATGACAAAAATGAAAATGAATTGTTGCTGTTTGTTAAATCCTTCAGAAGAGCTTGTAGGGTGGGGGAAAGAAGAGATAGTTTTCATTTTGGTGGTGGTGAGGCAAGAAGATGGAAAGAGTAGGAACGTGGTTGAGACTAAGAGTGACATTTGCTGATTAGGGAATTTAAAAATGTCAATTATTTCTGGTAATTAATTTAATAATTGAACTTGTAAGTGTAAAATGTAACATTCCTTCCATTATTATATATGATCGTATAGATCTTGGGTTCATCATATTAGCTTGTATCAAAATAAATTTTAAAGGAGATGATTATACTTTTCACCTAGTCTGAAAATCCAAGTGTTTTCTGAAGAATCACAGAATCTGCTTAGAAGATATTGGTCCAACCCAATCCTAAACAAGAATTTCTTTTAATATCTGATTCAAAGTCATTCAGTGTTCCCTAGAAAAACTGAGTGAAGGTGGACCATTCTAGAAGAAGTCTGCTTCTTCTTAGATAATGCTGATTGTTAGGAAATAATTTCCTCACAGAATGTTTTAATTTTTCTCTTTTCAACTCTTATCCTCTGATCCTAACATACAACCAATTCCTCTTCCACATGATTGCCCTCCAGCACTTGGAAGAAGACCATCATATCCTTCCAAAATTGTTTCTAGTTGTCTTTAATAGATTCTCAAAGGCTCCTTAATATTCTGGTTTCCTTACTCCTTAGAGAGACACTGTAGGGGAAGGAAGGAGATGAAAAATTTCTAGAAATGTAAACCTATGTTACCCATTATTTCTTTTGGTCTTAGGATACATAAAAAATCCTAAATCTGATTTCTGATTCACAATTTCCTAGAAATGTTCAGCTTTTATTACAGTCTAATGTTAGCCTTCTGGCCCTTCTCTGAGTCTTTCTTCTTGTCTCTCAAGGAAGAATCTCCTGCTTTGCTTTCCTGTGGTTAATCCTTGTCTTCCTAGAGTCCCATCAGAGAGATTTAGTTATTTCCAATTCTGATATGTTACAGATAAGCTAAGAATTCTACTAGGGCAGAATCTCTTCTCACCTTTTAGCACCTAGATAACATAAAGTAGCAACCCGAACATTTTCTCTTTTTTTTTTTCCCTTCTACTATCAATCAGTCTGTGTGTCTCTGTTCTCAGACCTCATATGAGCATAAGGAAAGTGGTAAAGTATGGAGTTTGGATTAAAGATTTTCCCCTCCTCTCAAATATTCTTTGGAATAGGAAATAAGAAAACATGAAAATGATGAGCAATGACAAGCAGTGACAACACACAGAGATAGAAGATGAAATTTTATAAATTTTTTAGGTTTTTCCTTTCAATGAAATTCACCAGTGACAGGAGTTCATTACCAGATGTTCGTTATCTGGTCTGTCCTTAAAGGTGAGAAGTTACAGCAATTCAACATTTCTATCAGCAGCTAGTATATTGAATTACTGATTCCCAGAATATTTGACTATTTCTATTTTTCTTTTATTATCCATTTTGCACCAATAAGAAAAACTTTCCTACCTCTTCTAAAAGCTACATTTTAAAGTTTTGTTTTGATTTTTTAAAGTACAGCAAACCTTTGAGCCATCATTACTCATTCCTTGTCAGCTCTACTGATCACAATGGTCATTTTTATCATTCCATAATTATTTTGCTCTTTTGTGGACTCTTTCATGTTCTTCTTCTCCCTCTTTCTATACTCTTGAGCAGTTCTCTTTTCCCATCAAGAGAACAAAGTTATTGTTATATAGTTTTGGATTCTTCAATTATTGTATACTTTACTATACAGAAGAGTACATTTTTGATTTACAAGATGTTAACAAAAGCCCAAGTCCAAGGTTTATTGCAGATGACTCTCCATGTACTCCATGGTTCAGCTTACAAGTCCCTTTTACTTCTGCAGGAATGTAGCTAAAGACAGTGCTGAATACCAATGCACATATAGCCATATTAACTGGAGTTCTACATTTGATTTCACTGGTATATCCGGTATTATCTGAAGCAGGATTTCACTGTGTGCATGATAAAATTGATTACTCTAAGGAGTTTTCTTTTTACCACATAGTTTCAAACACTCAACCCCTATCTCCAAGAAATAATGCTTGATTATATATTTCACAAATATTTCAAAGTAATAATCAAGTTTGAAGAAGGAACAAGTCAAATTCTTGAGGTTTAAAAAAGGTATCCTTTGGCTTCTGAAAAGTTAAGGAAATGAGGTTAGGTTAAATAGAAAAACAGCACAAACACAAATACACACATATGCACCCACTTACTAAGGATTAGGCAAGAGTAGTAGATGCATTTTTCTGCCATTTGTTTTTCTGGTAATGTTTGTAGAACTTAAAAGTAAGTGAGATCTAATAGCGAGCCTCAAGAAATGAAAACTAGTAAACTGGAAATCTAGCTTTAAAGCCAACTCTTTTCATGTAATCATTAATATCATCTGAGAATCTGCTTATCCACTCATGAATCCATGTAATTTTGCCATTTTCTCATTTTCTTCCCCCGTGTCACAAAATTCCATAGGAGATTATGACTTTAGGAGTTGAGCATTAGTTCTTAAAATATATATTTTGATAACCATGTATTTTATTTTATGCATTTAAAAATTATTTGCCAAAGAAGTTACATAGAGTCAAAGATTGCCAAAATGGATCCATGAAAGAAAAAAAAGGATTCTTAAGGACCTCTATCCTAACAGAACAAACATCCTTCTTTAAGTCTGATCATCATTGTTGAATTCCCTTTCTATAACAGCACCATTTGAATCAACTCATAAGTCATGAATTTTTATCTGCCCAAAGCACAGTATGTCTTGTCAAATTCCCAGGATTGTAGAATTGAACAGTTGGAAGGGACCACAGGAGCCATCTAGTTCAATCCATATATGAAGTATTATCTAATGTAGTATATCTGACAAGTGGTTAAAGAACCTCTGCTTGAAGATCTGTGGGGAATTTGTGGGTATCCTTTGGATCATGCCAATTGTTAGGAAGAATTCCCTGATATCAAACCCAAAGTGACCTTTTTTCAACTTCACCTATTGCTTCTAGTTCTGTCCTCTGGAGTCAGGTTTATTTCCTCCACATTATTATTTTTCAACCACTTTGTTTAAATTTTTGTAGCATCACAAATTTCTTTTGTAAAGGACTAATTCACAGACCAGAATGTAGCCACAGGAATTTCAGAGTGAAGTGGAACCCAACTTCTGGCCCAACTTTGATCAACTTTGAGGCACCAAGAGGCACCAAGGCAAATAAAGGTAAAACTGTGATAAACCAGGTCTCAAGATTTTGATTGAAGGATTCTTTTTTAACTCCTCCACTAGTCCCAAGATCTTAAGATTTAAAAGTGAAGAGGGACCATACCCTGAACATGGTCTGGTGATGATTTTAGAGTTTCAAAGACAATTACAAAATAGTATAATTTTTTGTCTTAAAAAATTCTTTAAAGATTTTTAGCATGGGCAAGACAAATGCTCTCTTATGTGTGATGATGAGTCTGATTAAGTTAGAGGGGTTCATCTTCAGGCTAGGTTCAAGAATGAACCAAACCAAAAAACTACAGAAGACTATTAAGGTAGAGAGAGCTTGTCATCAGCAAGCAAAAGGCCTGCCCATAACAAACAAATCACCTATCTTTGAAGCATTGAAGCCTCAACAATATTCCAATGTCTCTGACATTTTTTGGAAGGAATTCTCTAAAGGAAACATATCAATGTGGAATTAAGTCCTATATACTACAAAGCATTTCTCCCAGTTATCAAAATCAAAATTTTTCTGTAATTTATAAAATCTTTAAAGTTTTCATTTTTATATATTTTAATATTCATCATTCACTTTGCAAAAATATTTGCAAAGTGAATGATGAATATTAAAATATATAAAAATTTTAGGCCTGACTACATTCCACTTTTGAACTAAATGTAAAAAAGAATAAGTTAAAAGTTATAGCAGGAGAGCCTTCAGGTAAATATCAGGAAGAATTTTATTGATAGAGGCTATATGAATGGGCCACCAAGGGAAATGTGTGGGTATCTGGAACTGGATTTTTTTAGAATATTCAGAAATAGTATAGTTTCTCACCTATCTGAGATGCCTTAAATATGGGCTCTAACTTTTGCACTAAGTTCAAGGATTCTAAAGCCCAAATTTATTCTCTTTCTTATGACATGAATGCATATAAATTAAATAAAAAATGAAGAGGAGAATAAATCTAAGAAGTGTGGTACAGTTGTTCTGTCATGTCCAACTCTGCTGTTATGGGGGTTTTCTAGACAAGGATACTGGACTGGCTTGCCATTTCCTTCTCCAGTGGATCAAGGTAAATAAAGATTATATGACTTCCTATCATTCCCATTTCACAGGTGAAGAAACTGAAGAAAAACAAATGTTGTCTTGCACAGGGTCATTGAAGCCTGTAAGTGTCACTGGATTTGAACTTAAGTCATCTAGAATCCAGGCCAGACCTATCTACCACATCACCTAGTTTCTCCTAAATATAAAAATACTTTTAGAGGAATCAAAATAGTACTGTTAATTTTAACTGATTTGGTTGTGGATCACATTAAAACTATGCAGGTTGTGGTTCTAGTCTCAATTATATTTTCTTACTTTTTAAAATTTCCTTTTTTGGAACAGACCTATGATTTTATCAATATAGGAAGCTCCCAATGTCATTTTACATTACCTCTGCAACTTTAGTCACTAACTAGTATATTTCCTTTTTTATGTTTTGTTGTTTTCAAGACAGTGGGGTTAAGTGGCTTGCCCAAGGCCACACAGCTAGGTAATTATTAAGTGTCTGAGGCTGTATTTGAACTCAGGTACTCCTGACTCCAGGGCCAGTGCTTTATCCACTGTGCCACCTAGCTGCCCTGAACTAGTATATTTCAATGGTGGCATTTGAACTTGTTTTTCTGACTTCTTGCCTTCTCACTCACTTCCTATATAGACCATATCATAATTCAAAATTTGAATCTCAAAGACTAGAGTCTATCTTTTTTTGCAAGGTAATGGAGTGAAGTGACTTGCCCAAGGTCACACAGTTAGATGATTATTGTCTGAGGGAAGATTTGAACTCAGGTTCTCCTGACTCCAGGCCTGAAGCTCTATCCACTGTACCACCTAGTTGTCCAAGAGTCTACCTTTTAATTAAAACATTTTGTTTTTCCAACTACATGAAATTGCAGCTTTTATCAATCATTTTTATTTTGCAAGATTTTGAGTTTTGCAATTTTTCTCCCACCCCCTTCCCTCACCTTTCTTCCTTATACCCTCCCCCTGACAGAAAGCAATCTGCTGTAGGCTTTACATGGAGGCTATCTTGCAACCACAACCTTTAGAAAGTTATCAGTGGTGACCATACTATCACCCATTTTCCAAATGTTTGTTGAAGATCAGGTTGCTTCTTTATAGATGATTGAACATGATAGGGGGAATATAAAGGATGATCCTTCTAACAATTAGAGATGATAACAATGAAATGAACTATTTCCTAAAGTAAGCTTTCTGTTTGTGGGCATGTTTAGTCAAGATCATTGTGGATCCTTAGAGGAAATGAGAGTTGGAACTCAAAATTCTAAGGGTTCGATTCTCCTGACTTTTGGAGCTGAGATCGTCTGAAAATCTGTTTTCTAAAGAAACACAGCTCTATTGCAGAATTTTTCATTATCAGTGCTGTCCATGCTGCTATCATTTTCAGACCTGCAGGGACCTTCCTTATCCTCTTGACTCTCCTACTTCCATCCATGTAATATGGCATCATTTATATGGCACTTAAAGATTTGTAAAAACACTTTACCTATCTCAAAGTGTTTTGGGGGAAACTGAGGCAGGGGACGGTTAAGTGACTTGCTCAAGGTTCACAAAACTAGTGCCATTTTTATGGTTGAGGAAACTGAGGGAGAGGGAATTTAAATGACTTATACATAGTTACACAGACATTAAGTGTCTGGGGTGGTATTTGACCTCAGATCTTCCTGAATTCCGCTCTATCACCTAGTTACTTAGACTACCTCTTTTAATTTTCCCATAATTTAGCTTCTCGTGACTTAAGACTCTCATGATGTGAGAGATGGCAAGATGCTCTGAGAACACCTTAAATTCTTTTTTCATCCATTTCCTTTATTTCCTTTGACATTTTGTCATCGCTGCTCCAACCAAAAACAACCAGGAGCATTCCCTCAGCTGTTTCCATTATCCATCTCAGACTGAAAAAAGAAAATGAACAGAGAAACTACAGATGTTCAATTACCACTTTAACTGTCATTTTTATTCTTTACTATATCCCTAAACACTAAGGCTCCTTATTGCCAGCTCCATTGGATGCATGGAGAATCCCTGCAAGATGACATAAACCAGGTTGGGGGGACAAGTTTGTTTTGAATTCTGACCATGTTCCTGTGCAGAAATTTCCCACAAGTTAAATGCAGGACAAAAAGGACTCAGGAGGTGAGAACAAGTCATATTCTTTCACAACACATCCTGTGGAGTTCTGAGAATACTGTAATCTCTGTGCCATCACCTTTCCCCTGCTGCCTCTCTTGATTCTTCCTTTAACTCACTTGAAATTATTCCATATTCATTTATTAAGCATTTCTTAAATCCTTAAGCATCTTTTATATGCATGGTACTAAAGATAAAGAGACAAAAATGAGACGCTCTTGAGGTACAAACCTTCGGCTGGGATAGCATATCAAATGTGACCAAAAGTATAAAATACAAAGGAAATACAAAATAATTACGGACGGTGGGACAAAGAAGAGTATTAACAACTGGTAGACTCAAAAGAGTTCTTGCTGGGTCTTGAGGGAAATGGGTGTTCCAAGAGGTGGAGGGGAGAAGGGAAAAGGTTCTAGACAAGATGACTGATAGGCACTTGACTGGAGGGTGAGGGAGAGTGCAGAAGGTAGGACTGTAGGTTAACATGATCAAAAATTTAGTAGACACTTTAAATACTCAGGATATAAAGAAAAGGCCTTTAGAAGTATACAGACCAAGAGATGATGGCATGTCATTGGCAAGTAGATCAGTTTTAAAGGCATAGAAATCAGCCTCCAAGGTGAATTGGTAAAGATACAAAGGGCAATGTTTTAGATATATCTTTGGCAAGAACTCTCATGATAGATATGGAGGTATATGAGTGATGACTTGTGTTCTGGATTGTTTGAAGTACTGGACCAAAACAACATTGGTTAATATCTCTGTATGTCAAAATGGAGAGAAATCTCCAATCAAGATAATTTGGCCTTACCCTTTTTGAAATTTATATCAATTAAGATGAAAATGTTTTATCATCAAATTTACAGATGATACAAAACTCACAAAGATAATAGATGGTAAAATTGGGATCAAAATAAGATCTAAAACATTACTCCAACTTTAGTAGGATAGACTTTAATAGGCATAAAATATAAACCTTTCACTTGGGTTTTTTAAAAAAATCAACTGAAAAGGCACAGAATGAAGTATGTGTGAATTAAAAAAAACCACTCTTGCTCACTTTTACAGACCCAGAAAATTATATCAGCGTTTAACCCACTGGCAGGAGCCCAATATAGCAGAAACTTGCAAACCCTCCCCCCACACTGCAGCAAGTGCCAGGAGCCCTCTTTAGCTACCTCTAGGTCTCTAAGTGTTATTTTCTCCCATTGGATTAGAAGATCCTCCAGGACAGATACTGTCTTGCTCATATTTGTATCTCCAGCACTTAGCACAGACTGACACATTTATAAGCACTTCAACAAATTGTTTGCCACATTTCAAAAAGATACATTGATAATTTGAACTCCTATGGATTAGAATGGTGAGAGAATTTGAACCCATATTAAGTGAAAGGAAATGGAAATATTTAGCTTTTTTATGGGAAGACTTGGTGAAGACATAGTTTCCAAGCATTTGAAGGACTGTCAAACTGATAATATTTTACTAGTTTTGCTTGGTCCTAGAGGTCAGAATTATAAGCAAAAGATGATACAGAGGTAATTTTTGTTCCATATTAAGACATTTTCCCCAATGATTATTTCTCCCAATAATCAAAATTGCATGTGCTGCTTCATGAGGTTGCAGGTTTCCCTGAATCACAAATCTTCAAGTAGTGACTAGACAAAAAGTGTGAGAGAAGATTCAAGTATTGTTTGAACAATATGCCCTCTGATGTCCCTTCCTCTTCTGATATTCTCTGAATAAAAGTTAATGGAACAATGGGTACAAAATGCAACCCTGGCAGAGCGTTGACCCAAAGACAATGATTGGAAAGGTTTTTAGATGTGCATCAACTACTGAAGCATATCCTTAACTCTTTACAGATAAAAATAGTACTCAGAATTCTAAATCTTTTCATGATGCTACAAAGACTCCCACAGTGCCCCCTTTTCCCAAATTCAACAGGTTCTTACTAAATACTTGCTTTGTGCAGAGGACTGTGATGAGTGCTTGGGGAAATACAAAGTGTCATGGATTTTATAGCCTAGTTCAGAGGAAAGACACTTAGGATAATGATAACCTACCTTGAAAATTTGCATTAGAGAGATATAAATGAAAATTGTATTAAAGGTGTGTGAGATCCAATAGAAAGATGACAGCCCATAGGAGACAAGAAGGAAAGTTTCAAGGAACAGACATTTGGTGGTGAAATTTGAAGAGGACACTCTAAGCAAAGGGATTAGAATTATAAAGACATAGAGGCGATTTAAGTAAGGAGGATTTTTAGGGAAGAGAGTAGTCCAGTTTGGTTTTAACAGAGCATATGGAAGTAAATATAAAGCTGGAAAGATAAGGTGGCTTCATTTTGTGAAGGGTCTTGAATTTCAAGCCAAGGAGACTGAGCTTTAACTAGTAGGAAATAGGTAATCACTGAATATACATATATATATATATATTAGCAGAGGAATGAGTGCCAGATCAATACGTAAGAGGAAATGGGAGAGTTGGGAAAATCTATCAGGAAGCTATTTACAGTAGTCTATGATGATAATAATAATATGATAATATTATGATAATATATTATGATAATATGATAATAATGATGATAAAATAAATTATAATAAATATAATATAATAAAATAATAAAGTTAATCATAAATAAAATACTAGAAAACTAATAATTTCATTAAAATAATAAAAATAAATAACAATAAAATTTTTACTATATAAAAATATAGTAGGATATTAGCAATGGGGAAGAGGGGAAGAGAGGAAGAGACAAATGTGAGAGAATTGAATGAGAGGGAAGAGTCAAAGAACAAGTTTTGAAGTTGGGAGATTAGTATGAATTTAGGGAAAAAAGATGTTTAGTTTCTTACATGCCAAGTTTGATGTATCCATTAATAGACAAGTGGAGATATCTGGTAAGCAGGTTGTGATATGGAATCTGGAGTAACCAGAGTAGAATGCTTCTGGGAGTAGAGATGTGTGAAATACTTACAAACACTTACTGAGGGAGGCAGAGCTGAAGGAAATTTATGTGGCCTCAACTTTCTAAGTGAAGAAAGAATTGTCTAACCCATGAGAACGAGATTAGGATTATATTTGAAAGAATAATGCTGGGGAATGAAAAAAGAGGTCAATAAGAGTTTATGAATCATCAAGTAGTAGTGAAGCCCAGAAACTGTCATAAATTGTACAAAGGATAAAATGACCTTAATGAGAAATGCTATTCTTTTCCTTTACTTACACCACAACTGTTGTATTGATAAAGATAATAGGTATGAAGGGCATTCTATGAAGCAAAGCTAAAACAATAACCGTTCAAATAGTGCCTTTTGCTCTATGTCTCAACTGTACTAGAACAAAGAGAAGAAACTCAAAGTTTTCAATGAAAGCATTGGGGAAAATAATACACTGGGACATAACTAAGATAATTTCTACTCAGATAAACAGACTTGAAAATGTAAATGGCTGCGGTGTAAGTTTTTTAAGGGTAACTCAAAGTATTTTAATTTTGTCATTTTATCTCTAGAATTCATCATTTCTTAGCACATAAGCATTTTGAATGATTATTGTGAGTGACTCCCATCAATCAAAGTGTTATGTTTGAGGAGAATTGTAGGAAGAATTGAACCTCCAGAAATTCCACCTTTCTTAATGTATTGTCCTAATCACCACTAGATCTAGAAAGCAGCTCTTTATTCTCTCCAGGTGGGTACTGGGGGAGGGGGGGATGTTTGAGATTTAGTTCTATTTGAGATATTAGTCAAGTCACCAACTTTTTGTTGCTTATCATTCCTCTACATCTCTCACAACTTGCTCACTATATGAGGTAGAGATCTTAGGGTCCTTTTCCCCTAAATCTATCACCCTTCACTTTTTTAGATTATTTCAATTCAACAAATATTGTGTTTTTTGTATACATGGTATCGTTAATATGTCTCTTGCTAGGGATACAAGCCCTCATGGAACTAATATTCTACTGAAATGATTCATTTAACACATATACCTTCTGGCAACCAATATGGCTTCTGTTCTTTCAAGTATTTTTTTTCTATTAGGGGTAAGAGAATTCACTGGCTCAGAAATAATGCATTCCATTGGCAACATACCAGTCATTCACTTTTAGGTTTCCTTTATGTTAATTAGATCAATGATTTGTACCCAACATTATAGTTTTGACTATCCTTTGTTTGGTTGTATGACATTGTATGACATTGTTGTATGACATTGTATGACATTCCTAACTTGCAACAGAATTCCCCAAATCTATGTGATTTATGATTATTTTAACTCCAAAATGAAGTAAAATTGATTGAGGTAATTATATTGTGATAGTGTTCAAGACAGATGAACACACCAAATCAATAACTTCTATTTCTTTTGGGTTATTGAACATACTTTCTGCTCCCATCATTTTTCATCAGTCATAGGCATGTATAGAGCACCAAATGTGCTCATACACCCTAGAGAAGTCTTTTTAGCCCTTCAGTGAAAGAAAGGAGATGGTCAATGGGATCCACAATTTTGGAACCTATACTTCCAACATATTCTGGTATTTTTGAAATTCATCTTACTTGTCACTGGAATTAAGTTAACTTATTAGTAAATATATATTATTCTAGGGCATTTGATCCATTTGAGAATAACATGGAATCAAATATTTTTAACACATCCTGGAAGAAAGGTATTGAGCTAAGTGTTGTTTCTAGTTTGAAGACATTCAGAATCCTTAAAATATTTTTTTATTCATGAAAAATTATCAGATTGTGTCAACAGGGCAAATTCAAACAAGCACATTACATCATACTCCTTTTGTGAAGGAAACATCCAAATGACTATCCTCTCTGGGTAGTCAAATGGATTAGTTGAGGTTGAACTAATTGACTTATCCAAATATTTCAGATGAAACTACTTGAGATAATTTAGGAGTCCAATTCATCAGAGAAATGTTCATAAACATTTTCAGCATAGCTTAGTAGAAAAGAAAATTTTCATTAGAAAGAAAAAGTTATAATCCTTTCAAGCTCTGTGACTTGTTACCTCTTAAAATTAAATTTTCTTGTAAAACGATACCACCATAATATCAATAACTGAATTGTGTATCTCTATATATTGAAGCTTGAACACTATCTTATGTACATTATCTTTTGAGTTTTTAACAAAAAATTCGTGAGACAGGTAAGCAATGATGCCAGTTAATATTTATGTTTAAATATTTATCACTTTGCAGAATGTTTTGTTTTATATCTAATTTGATCTTTGTAACAAGTCCTTGAGAGTAGGGAATGTTTTCTTTTTTTGGCATTGTATCTCCAGTGTTAAGTACATCGTAGCATTAAATGTTTACCAACTGAATGAGGCAGAGAGAGAGATTAGGTTTACAAAAGGAGATTTGAATTTAGGCTTTCCTGTCTCTAAGTCATTATTTCTGTTCTTCAGTTTCAAGGAGTTAGTGAATATAAAAGTTGGAATTCCTTCCTAGGTTTTTGTCTCAAAGTTTTGAATTTTTGGCTGCATAATAATGCACACTTTACCTGTCAGAAGGCAGTATAATATTAGGTTATTCGGGATCTAATTTTTAGATAATGGGATTGTCATTCTTGCCCGTGAAGTGTCTATGTGCAGATTTAATTACCCCCCTACAGGTAAGGAGGGTTGGTATCTTTGAATCAGCCTTTGCAAAGTGCTTATAATTTTTCATGATAAATCATTTTGTCTTTGAATCATAGGATCATAGATTTTGAGCTAGAAGGGGTCTTAGAGGCCAGCTAATCCAGCTCTCTCCTTTGACAGAGATGTTAATTTACTTGTCCATGGCTGCACAGTAAGCAAATATTAGCTCATTCATTTAAACTGAGGCCTTCTTAAATCTCAATATATATTATATATATATATTATATATATATATATATCTCATATTTGATTTTAAAAAATACCAACCCTTAAGTTTCTAGTTGGTTTGCCTTCTGTTAATTCATTAGGTGTGTGGAATTATTTTCACAAAAGAAATATGACTGATGTAGATATATAACATATCAAATTTATATTTATGATGATACTTATTACCTCTCAGTACTTTGGGTAAAATAGACCAAAATATAAACATGGTCTCTTATTTGTTCTATTAATGTTCACTTTTCTTCTTCACAGTCATGAAGGGATATTTCCTCCCTGTTCACAGAATCCTCTAAGTAGGAAATGAATGCAGACACAAAAACCATAATGGGGAAAATGCAAACATTTATTTTTATTTGAAAATTCAGTTTTCTGCCAATAGTGCTCACAAAACCTTTTAAGTTACAATAACTTTCAGTAAACTCAATGAATACTTTTAAAAATATCTAGTAATAAAATTACAGAAAAAATTTTAATATGCTGCTGAAAATGTTTTGAATTCAAAATTTACTGTCTTATGTAAAGATTATAAGCAGTTATTCTAGTTATTAAAAAGATTTTTAATAATCTATATAATCCTAGTTTAATTAAAACAATTTTTTACTTAAACGCCAGACCTGTAAGTTTTCTAGTATTTGGACTTTAAAATCCCACATACTTATTACATAAATATGTGTATGTTTGCATAAACACAATGTTTTGCTTATTTTTATGAAAATGAAATTTTTAATCCTATTTATCCTAAAGAATCTCTACTTTTCGAAAACTAACAAAAACAATTTTCAGTGAAATCCAAATTAAAATCCCACATACTTATTACATAAATATGTGTATGCTTGCATAAACACAATGTTTTGCTTATTTTTATGAAAATGAAATTTTTAATCCTATTTATCCTAAAGAATCTCTACTTTTCGAAAACTAACAAAAACAATTATTTCAGTGAAATCCAAACAGGAGGAGGTCATCTTATACTTTTTTCTTATAATTAGAAACCTATTAATTGCAAAACAAATTCTTGATAGAGCACAACCAGAGATAAGATTTTTTTTTTCAATTCTAAATTCATATTTGTTTAGTTTTTGAAGTAACTAAGAAAGTTTCTGGTTGTTCTATTTGGTAGGGAATGGCTTCTGTCAGATATATAATTAAGAGAAACTAATAATGATGTATAGCACTTTCAACATTTTAAAGGGATACCTACACAGGCCTACAGTTAACATGCAAGTTATCCAACAGGCAACACGAAATTTATTGTAGTAGTCATTCAAATATCAACATTCAAAAAGGTCTAGACAGCAGCACAGCTCTTCTATAGCAGTAACACATGATAACAGGAAAAGTCATAACTGGGAAAATACCCCCTGTGCTAAATTGATCTTTAAAGTCAATTCAGACTTCCATCATGTGAAGAATCAATTCAGACTTCCACATATGTAAACAAGAAAGAGTAATACTGTAGTACAAACTCAACACAGACTGAAATGAGAAATTTGCCTTATTGCTAGTAGACACTGATCCTTAAAAGCAAAAATTTTGAAATAAGAGACAAAAACTGGAATCATGGAGTTTCTACCTTAATCATTTCTCTTTTTTTCTTTTTGAAACTGAAATAATCTCGGTCTATTCGTAATACTCAATTTGGAAATGAGTTTGACTTTCCCTTGTGTAGGTTGGTCACTTGGGAAAGTTATCAGTTTTTCAGAATGTTAGGGGAACACTTAGTAAATTCCTGCTTCAGTGCACTAAGGGGTTGTTCATTCCTCGTATCTTGAAGAGTGATCACGATGTTCCCAATTATAGGACCTGTTCCCATGAAGTAGCTTTTACTGGATAATAGGCCTTAATTTTTTCCCCAGTGGGAAAACATGAGTGCTATTATCTTCACTCCCCCCCCACTTTCTCTACCACATACAATACTTATTAAATTAAAAAAAACTACTAATTAATTTAAATTTATTAAATACTAAAACTACTAATTAATTTAAATTTATTAAATACTAACTAATTAAATTAAGAAATCTACTAAAGCTTAAGGTGATAGGTTTTCTTCCAGGATTCTAAAGAACTCTTTTCTCTCAAAAGAGGGCTAAAACTTGTTGGAAACATTACTTTCAAATTTCTTCTAAGTTACACATATTACTTCAACTAATTCTACTTAACATCAAAGTACTATAAATTGTCAAAAGTATAATAGAGAAAATTACAAATTCATTGTAAAATACATTAACTACTACAATTCAGAAAAAAGTGTTGTTTTCTTCTTTTGCCGGAAAAGCATTGTTCCAAAATAGAAATAGAGGGTAATTTCCCTCTTGGAGCAAACTCCTGTGGGTTGTTATCTTCATGTGCTACACATTATAACCTTTTTCAAAAAAAATGCCTAAAGTCTTTCAGGTTTGCCGGCTGAAGGGTTAAAAAAATAATGATGAATATTAACACGGTGCTCCAAAGGATTACAAAAGATGGCAGTAGATGGATGTCTGTTTTAGTGGTGGTGATAAAAGAAGACTCCTATTGAGCTTCTGATTTCTAGATAAAATCTTCTAGGGTTGAATCTCTAGGATGATGATTTAAACATTTAAATAACAGGGTGTTTGTACTTCCCTAGGGAAGTTTGTACTCCCCAATAGGCCCCTACATTTAGTGGTTTATATATTGTCTCATAAGGGAAATAATGCAAGCTGGCGGTCCCGCCAACTTCAGGAATGGATGTTTCAGGAGTTCTTGTGCTGTCGCTCTCTGGGACGGGTCCCTCATCAGCATCAAGTTGAGGAATCCTCGGAGTAGTGGGGAAATCTGGAAAATCACAAAGACATCATGAATAAGATAATATAAAGCATCATCCCAACAACACATGACTTTTACAAAATTCTTTTCTGGATTAAAATAAAATCAGAGCCTACATTATCTAATGTGATTTAGACAACTACCTTTTGAAGCAGATAATCAAATTATTACTATATCCATTTTATGAATAAAGAAAGTGAGACGGAGAGGGTATAAGTTACCAGACCAAGATCACATCACTAGTCATTTTCAGAGTCAGAATTCTAACCTAAGACTTTTTTTCTCTAAGATTATTTATTTATTTTTCTTCAACTTTACTGGTTTTTCATAGTCTTAACAAAATTTTGTAAATTGGTTTCTAGAACTTAGCCTAAACAGTTAATGGGAACATGGAAACAAAAGGGGCATTGCTTTTAATTACTAGAAGTAATTTATCCTGCTTCCATCAATTTAGAAAAAAACATATAGGACATGTTATAATAGTAACACAGACGCAATACTAAATAGCTTGACTTGTGATAGTAAACCCCAAAATAGGGTCAAATAGAATATCCATTTGAATATCCATTTCATAATGCCTAATTTTTAAGTGAAGCATAAATTCTTCGCATTATTTTAAAAAATTTAAACAAACTACTTTAAACTATGAACAATCTTTAGATTATGAAAGAACTCTAGTGCTGCTCATCTGGAATTTAAAGATGAAGGTTGAACTACAAAAACTTTCAGGCTCTTCTAAGATTATAGGATTTTATGCTAATCAATAGATCATTTATAAGTTAAAATAAGTAGATGATATGCTGCTTGCATGTACTAATCCCTAATCTCAGAATGCCAAGGTGAAGTATTGATGATCAGTTTCTTGACATAATAAAACAGACAAATTCTCACCCTATGTGGGTCCTTCACTCTTGGAGGTAAATTGTCACGAATTCTGCGCATTGCCTGCAGTGGCGGTTCATTGAAATATGGAGGTTCTCCATCTATCATTTCTATGACCATAATGCCAAGGGACCAGATATCCACCTGTAGAATTTGTAGGTTAATATTTTGCAAGAAATGGTCATTCTGAAGTACATTGTGTCTAAGGCAGTCAAGTAAAATACACAAATGATTCATAAATTATTCAATTATAACCTGAGGGAGATCTTTTAAAGGCATATATCCCTAAACAGAACTTTCATTTAAGCTATCAGTTTATCAAAAAGAAAAATCTAACTTTTCATTGAGAGTTGTGATTGGTGCTGTAAGGAAGTAGAGCTTATCAATAATATCCTACAAATGCAATTGTATATATCACCATTCTAAAGTTTGTTGTTTTCATTAGAACCTTTTAACCACTTGTAGCTTCCTGATAGGTCCAGATAGTAAGTCTTCAAAATATTAAAATTAGGTTGGCAAAAATAAAAACACACTTAAATCTCTCCCCTGTATTTAAAATACTTTATGTAAAAATGAAATATTAAGATACTTTTATTTCCATTAATGGTAGTAGATTGAAATAAATTTAAAATAGTGTCACATTCAAAAGAATATATGTCTATATCTAATCATTTGCTTTAGAAATTAGGTTTAGGTGGATAATGATCAAAAGATATGAAAAGATAAGTTTCAAAAGGGAACAGACAAAATTGAGAATTACTCCTTGTAAAATCTTAGACTTATTATCAAAGAGATGGACATTAAAAAACTTTGATGTATCACCTCATAATCAACTTAGCAAAAATATTGAAGAGCATCAAAACTTATTGCTGGCAGGATGGTGGAGTAGGTAAATGCAGGCATTATAAAGGGAATTGGAAAGTTGCAGAATCATTTTGGAGAGCAATATGACAGTACATATAATCCCTATAAAAAAGTAATCATAGCCTTTAAATTAATAATTACATTATTATGAATAGAACCTGAAAAATATTTAAAAAAACTAAAATAAGCTATCTCTTGGAGGATTTTCACATCAACATTTTGTGTTAATTAATGTAATAGGAGAAGGCATATTATATTGTAATAGGAGAAGAAGGCATATTATAATGTAATAGGAGAAGGCATATTATCGTAAGGAAGACCCGGGCAAGTCCCATCTCAGACATATGCTAGGCTCTGTGATTCTAGGCAATTCCTTTAATATCTCAGTTCCCCAGGAAACTGCAAAAATGAGCAAAAATCAGAGGAATAGATTTATCTTACTCTTTGCTGCCAAGTTACAAAGAAAAATTTACTTGGTTGTATTACTGTTAAAAATTAAGTTTTTCAATCCAACTCTTTACTGATAATAAAAAAGGAATTCAGAAGTTCAACTGTTTTACCTAAACTTTCCCTTTTTGGACCCCTTTGACTCTATATTCTCTTTTAAAACTACAATAAATAGCAGTTGACTTTATAAATTTTGTTTTGGGAAACTGGGATTAGGCATATGACACACAATTATTTCTGCTTTAAGAACAGAAAGTCTGAACAACATGAACCATAACCAATTCCCAGTTACCACCACGTTATTTTCTGTGTTATGTTCATAACCTCTACAATGGTCTACATTGGTAATTTATATCTGAGAGCCAAGATGAACAAATTGAACTGAGGAAATAATCCAAGTTTACACAAGCTAGGATGTACACACACACATATCCTCAGGCTTCATTTAGTCAATTTGCTCAGTTTAGTGATTTTTGCCACATCTTTACATTCATTCTACAGCTATACAATTAGGCTGATTCCTCTCCCACACTCCACAAATATATTTGAGCTTATACATGAATAGACCCCTCGGGAAACTTAACACCTCTTCAAACAAAAATTAATAACCTGTGATAGAAATTTTTTTTTAATTCTTGGAGAGTAGACTTGAGTTTTAGAAAATAGCTTAAACAGAATTCAATGTCAATTGTTATCCAAAGATCGTAGATTTAAGCATGTTAGGAATTTTAAAGAATGATGCTCTACCTCCCCTTTTACTTCTTCCCCCTCTATTTGCAAAGAGGAAATGGAAATAGAGGTTTGATGTTTGAGGAAGTACTGAATCCAATTTCTCCAGACTACAATTTGAGTCCTCTGTCAATTATTCTAGGTTGTCTTTCTAAATAAAGTAAATGAAATAACTGGTAGTAATGCCTTTTTTTAATTTGGAAAATTTTTGAAAAGTTAAGAGATATGATTGTAGAGTAATGAAAACAGTGAGAATGAGTTTTCCTTTGTGACTGAAGATATCATTATATATAAGTATTATATATATAATACATATATAAATATATATCTATTGATATAGGTAATTGATATAGTCATATTTACATATACACTTAATGTTCATGGATTTATATATGTATGATATATATGTGTATGTGTGTATATGTGTATATGTATTGAGCTCCTAAAATCTCCCTGGCCTTATCACAAAAATACTTTCATGTATTTCATTGTATTTAATGCATTTCCCCTTACTTCTGGTCCATAAGGTACTCTCGATATTACTTCTGGTGCCATCCAGTATGGAGTGCCAACCAGTGATTTCCTTTTCGGAACTTCTTTGGAAACTTGGGCACAGAAACCAAAATCAGATAATTTTACCTGGAAAATAAATAGATGTAACAACATGACCCCACTGATCATATTTTCTGCCATTCCATAAAGATATTAACAAAGGTATAAAATTAAAAATTACATGATTTGTCATTTTCTTTTTCTATACTTTAGCATATAATAATTTATCTGCCCTATTAAAAGCCTAATACAATGTCAAGTAGTAAATGTATATAGCTATTTATGTCTTTATCTACCTGATTTTCTCCTAAAATGATGTCTTCAGAGCATTCACTATGTATATGCATATATATATATATATATATATATAAATACATACACGTATGCATATTTTTTGATTTTCTTTTAAAATGATGTCTTTAAGGCTTAAATATATGTGCATATATGAAACACGCACACACACACATATATATCTGCTGATTTTCTCTTAAAATGATGTTCACAACTAATTATGTATATGATGGAAAAATATGAACAAAGTTATCAGATATTCTAAAGACAATGAGATAGTCTAAGTTAACTAAGTCTATTATAAAGCTACTACCATATATGAGACATTGTGCTAAGTGGTACAAAGATACAAAGAAAGGCAAGATAGACCCTATACTCAAAGGAGCTAAAAATTCATTCTTTAGAATTTTCCTCATATAGAAGCACCTCTTCCTTCCTCACAGGATGTCAATCTTAAAGAGTGGGGCTGTTTCATTTTTTGGTTTTGTTTCTCCAGTTTTGCACAGTGCCCGACCACAAAGTATGTACCTAAAACTTGAATTGACTAATTCCTTGACCTCTTGCTAAATATCTTCCTTCTCTGACCATGCATAGCGTTTTGTTTCACGCATCTTGTTGCACTTCTATTTAAGTTTTGTGTTATTATGTATAGTCATCTAAGAGGACAAAAGTTGCATTTGAATCTACCAATGCTTACATAGTGATCAACAAGCACATTGTAATTCCTAATAAGTGTCTGTTGGTTAAAACTTAATTCTAAGGAATATACCTATAGAATGGAAAAATGGGAAATCCCTAAGGGGAAAAATGAATTCCTATCATTTCTCTTTCATGATTGCAAACTTTAGGATCTATGAAATAGCTGGGGATACCAAAGACTCACTATCATGAGTGACTTATCATAACTTTAAAGTGAATTTCTCTTTCCAGGCTTCATTATAACTGAGAGCCTAATAATGTTTTCTATGACAAACAGAAGGGAGATGAGTGGAATCACTACAAATTTCAAAAGCTGAGACTATTTTTCTTTTGTAGGAGTATAAGAGCTTTTCAATATCTATTGCTCATCCAAGTACATAAGAGAGGCAATTTTCTAAAAAAAGATAATTACACACAACATATCTCTGAATAAATCTGCAATGCAGATAATGAGTACCCAAGTAATGAGTATAATGAAGCATTGTATATAGGTCCTAAAAGCAAATTGTATTGTTTCTCAGATAGTCCCTTTTCTATTATTGAAGCAGCTGTACAACTTTTTCATTTAGGAAAGCACCCTTTACTCAAGAAGCCCATTTAGCTTAAGAAAACTTGGGCAAATGGGAATGCCTTGCTAAGATGAAAAGGGACTGGCTGCTTGTTAAGCAAAGACCATCTTGGGAACCAGCCAATTAGGAATTTCCTTCACTTGTTTATAGTAGGTGCACTGGGCTTGAAACCAGGAAGATTCATCTCCCAAAGTACAAATCCAACCTCAGACATTTAGTAGCTATGTGATTCGGAGCATGTTATATAACCCTGTTCACCCCAGTTCCCCTTTAGTTCATTAAAGGAGGAAATGACAAACCTCTCCAGTTTCTTTACCAAGAAAACTCCAAATTGGGTCAGAAAGAGACAGACACAACTTAAACAACTAAGCATCAATAGCAAATCACTTAGTTCCATAGTGAGGATATATACTGTGTTCAAGTAGAATCTAAGAACCCATAAAAAACAAGTTTTGCGGAGTAGAAAGGGGATTGATGTGTTTGTCTTAGACTTCTCAAGCTAGAGCCATAAGAGTCTAGAGAAGAGGGAAAGAAGTTGTAATGAGATGGTATCATAAGATTTAGAGCTAGAATGTACTTTAAGAGATCATCTAGGACAAGCTTACTATTTTGTGGATGAGGAAACTGAGGTATGATGCTATGAAACGGGTTACCTAAATTTGCAAAGTTAGTAACAGCTAGGATTGGAACGGAGGCCATGTGACTAAAAATGCAATGTTGTGTGCTGCGCAAGGATAGGAAAATAAAAGAGTGCTCAGAAACTGAAATAACTAGTTTAGCATAATACAGCCTTCTTTAGCTATCAAATATGGAAGTCAAAAAAAGTAGGAATGGTGAGGAATAATCCAGGTATGAGAGTTCTCAAGAACTGTATGACTTGTTAAAGTAACTCTAAGAATATACTTTTTAATGTGTAAAATGGACAGGGTAGGTAAAAAAGGGTTGGGGGGAAGACTGGGCTGGATTAGAGAGAGTATTAGAGTTTCTCCTAGCTCTTCTTTAATTCTATGAGATTTACTCTATGCCATCCTCTCACTACAGCTCTTCATGAAAGATGTCATTTAATTTATATGTCCTCTTATCTGTGCAAGGGTTGGACTAGATGGTAGGTGAGATGTCTTCCAAATTTGAGATTCTTTTGATTTCATGATATGGTCATTAAAAATAGCTGTCCTGAACATCATATTTCCTTACACTAATCTGGATGTTTAAAATAGTAATGTAGAAAGAAATGATCACAAAGGGTTAACATGGCTTCATTCTGATTTGTTTAAGTTCATGGTTATGACAGATTAACATTTTTAATCCTGATATGATTAGCAGACTGCAGATCACAGGAATTCTGATGACTTCAATTTGAGCAACACTTTTGACAAAGTCTTTTAACATCAATGTGGACAAAATGGACTGATATGGGCTAGATGAATGTTATTTAGTTGAATTTAGAATTTCTTGAATGATTAACTTTGTATCTAGTACTTTCAAATATAAAAAGAGATAAAAAAGATACTGAGACCTCAAGTATGTCATAAGTCTAATGAATTTGAAAATCTTCAACCAAACTGGGACAGTAATAATAGTGGGATCTGCTCCTCTATTTCACAGAGCTTTGAAAAGTATAAAGCATAGCATCAATAAAAATATAAAATATTAAGAATCTTTTTAGGTAAATTTGTACATAAAGATAGGAGTTAAGAGAAAATGATTTTTAAAAATGGTAGAAAATGCTAAAAATATTACTGCAGATAAATTTATTTTGCTTTCTGACTAAGACAGACCTCGGTGTAAGCATCCTAAGGCCACCCAATGAAACAGTGTTCCCAATTCTCTAGATTTCCCTTTACTCTCTGAATCATTTCTGAAAGAAGTCTGATCCAATGCCAAAATACCCAGACATAGATGACTAGGCTACCTTTGGGGAAAAGTGGTAACCTCTAAGAAGTTTTATTCCATTTATTATCAATATCATGGCACTTAGTGGCAGGAAGAGTAGACCATCTTGGTCAAATTCCATTTTATATTAATTCTGCTAATCTAAATTTCCTTTAAAAGTTTAGCTTCTTTTGAGACATTGAAGGACACAAATGCTGCTGTGACTACCTGTCTAAGCAGGTAACCTCTATAGAAACCACAATAGCCGGATTTCAATCCTTCAGAGAGCCAAGATAATGGCTCAAATATGTTGTGCCTTCATTTACATTTGGAATATAATCACACAATATATTTTCATTCTTAAGGCTAGAGGGTAGCTATTTTTATTAGAATTGAAGTATGAAGGGGAAAATGAAGTTTCAACACTTCCTAAGTTTCTACACTCACTGTTTAAACACAACAATTTTGGTCCTAGCTTTATGAATGGGAAGGCATTTTTAGATATGATCATAGTACATGATTTCTTCTTAAAGAATGTACAGATGAGGCAAAGATGCAAAACCTGGAAGTTCAGAATCAAGAGAAATAAGTATCTCAGGAAAACCTATCCTCTGAGGCTGATATTCAACAGCTGATGATCAGAATTAAATTGTGTGCTTTCACAAAAGGAAAATTTTGGTAACTTACCCGACCATCACCTGACAGAAGAATAGAGTCACTTTTTATGTCACGGTGAATGACTCCTTGATTGTGAAGGTAATTAAGGGCCCTCAGGACTGATAAACATACAGTAGCTATTTGTTCTTCATCCATCCTAAAATAAGAAATCATTTTTAAAAACAACTTTAAAGGATTAAGTATACCTTTCAAGCAAAATAAAATTGGCATGGAGGTTTAGAATGTATTCAGGTTAATTAGCTTTAGCTAATGTAAGAAATGTGGACTCATCTGGCACATAGTAGATGCTTAATAAATATTTGTTAAATGACATTTGATTTGACTCCCATATTGTCTAAGTCAGCACAAAGTTAATGCCAATGGATCTCAAATATTTAATCATGAAGTCTATGCTAAGTAAAAATTATTTGTACTTCTTGACTATTTGGTAATTGGGTCAGTTAGGTGGCTCAGTGGATGGAGTACTGGCCTTAGAGTCAGGAGGATCTGAGTTCATATCTGTCCTCAGACCCTTAATAGTTGCGTGACCCTGGGTAAGTTACTTTAACCCTCATTTCCTCAGTTTCTCATCTGTCAAATAACCTAGAGGAGAATGTGGTAAACCACTCTAATATCATTGCTAAGAAAACCCCAAATTGGGGCCATGGAGAGGTGTTCATAATTGAAAGGACTCAACAGAAAACAACATTTGACAATTAATACAAATACATTTTATTTAAGACCTTGGAAAGAATTCTTCCCCTTTCACCTAGAATAATAGCTTACAGGAGCTATTTTAGTAGAGTGGAAAGATCACCTAAGCTAGAAGACATAGGGACTAAGAAGTTATTTGCAGATTAGTTTTATGCATGTTTCCTTGAATTAATCAATTCTTTTTATATCAGTATTTTTCTCTATAAAATGGGAATAATAATAATAATAATAATAATACCTTCCCATCAGGTCTGGCCTTAAACAAAACAGTGAAGTTGTTACTAGTAATACTGAATTCCTCATTTATTCCTCCTTCCCCACCACTTTAGACTTTTTAAATGTCCTTTCCCTTTAGTTCCCTTCAGTTTCCTCAGGTCCTTGTCATCAATGATCTTATGAATCATTAACAGTCAGTACCTATCATGACACCAGGCATTATGCTCATTGCTGAGGGATACAAAGAAAGGTAAAAGAGTTCCTTTTCTAAAGAATTCACAGTCCAAAGAGAGAGAGAACATAAAAACTACATACAACTAAGATAGATTCAAGATGATCAGTAAGGGAAAGACATTAGCAGAAGACCCTAATGCTTAGTGTCATTTTAGTGTGTGAATAAATTGTTATTACCTCAATATTGTTTTAAAGGATCATAAAGAGCATTACTCAAAGAAATTAATATATAATGTTGGAATTTCAGACACAGTAGAATTCCATACAACTATTTGGGGAAATATTTCTGAACAGTGGAAACTGTTAAGATCCTTTTAAACTATATGAAGCTAATGATTGATTGCCTTCTCTACCAACTTCATCTCCCCCACACATCTCATATAGCTATTGAGAGAATCCGAGCAGAACTGAAGTTTGTAGATGTTTGAAATGATCTAAAGGCCATTTGATCCAACTCCCTTAACTTTTGAATGAGAATACTCCTTCTGCCAAGAGAAGTTAAATGATTTGCTTAAGGTTCCATAGCAAGTTAGTGGCAGAACAGAGAGCAGATTTCAGGTTTACTATTGTGATCCCTCTGATATCCAGATGGGATTTTAAAAACCTCTACACAATAATATTCTATTTAACATTCATTCAATTCATAATAAGCAATTATTTATATTTGTGTCTGACTTCTACTGTGATAACACTGATAAATGATTTTATGATCTCATTGATGAGATTGTCCAATGGTGAATATCTCCACCAAGGTGATAAAACATTTACAAGAGTAGGTAATGGAAAATATTTTTGATTTAGTGGTACTGATCAAAGTTCATACTAATGCAGTAATTCCAAATAGTTTCTGAATATTTTTAACAATATCAATGAAATCATACACTAAAGTTATAGAAGTAACAGGAGTAAAGTTACAGGAATAACAGGTAAGGTAGATAGAGAAAAAATGTACTATTTTGGGAACATATTATCTCTTTTTTGTGTAAGATTATCTAGGCCACTTAATTAGGCTCACTCAAAAGATAATGGAGATATTTTTGGATTAAACAAATGAAGAAAATATGAGTTAAGGAAGAAAGAGAAGGGAAGAGAAATGGACCAAAAGTCTTCATCTCATTTAGTTGCTTGTGAAACATGTTGGTCATTTTATCTGACCTAGCAACTGCCAAACTGTCAAACTGCCAGTGTTGACATCTAACAAAGGCATACAAAGCTGCAATTTCTTTTGACAGTTATGGTAATTGCCCAGGAGGGAAAGCCAATATTTATTTTGGAATTTGTTTTGTTGGCATCAACCAAATGTGTCTTAAATTATTATAGTACAAAATGTCCTAATCTTCCTTCTAACAGCATTCTTCTACAACATATGGGATTTTAATTTGCTCCAAGTATACAATAAATGTCTGCAGGTGGTCTATAAGAATAACTGACCACATTGCACTGTTAACCACCATTTGAAAAGTCATCTCTCAGAAGTTCTGCTTTAATTTGCCAAGATATTCTAAGACAGATCTCTAACTCAATGACTTTGAACTAATCAGGGTTAGCTGAACTTCACAGTGTTGTGGTTTTTGGTTTGTTTAACCTCACTGAACTATGCAGACTATAATTCAGAGGAAGGTGAATGCTATTTATTTCATTTAATCAATTAATCAATATTTATCAAAATTCTTAACTTCCTCTATTGTATAACCACAGTTTATAGTTTTGTTCATTCCAGAGACATTCTAGTGTAATTCTTAACTGTCTCCTCCTACTAAAAGGAAAATTAGAAGGCCAAGAGATAGAACCACTATGTTATATCAGGAGGATGAGAAAGATTAGCAGTCAACTGGTAACATTTCCATGATTTAATCATAAGAAATGAAGTAATTTTTAAGGAAGAAAAATGTTTCCTTGGAAATAAATTTGGAAAGATTTCTTGTGTTGCCACATGAACAAATTCCCCTTTGAACTATTATCTTTATGATCTGTTCTCAGGTAATTGCAGAGCACATTGTCTCAGGAATGAAGAGAATTGCCTGTCTGTATCTAGCCATATGCTAGAACTCCCCTAAAGACAAAATCCTACCAGCTGAAATTGCAGTGAAAATTAGTGGATATCCTCATTCACTTTAATATCATTTTCTTTGCTGGGTAACCCAAATTGTAAAATGACAGAGCATCAACATGTAGCAGTTCATAATTTTGTGCTTCATCAGTGATCTACAAACAGTTCCATCTTCACAAGCTTCTCTACCTTCTCCTCACAGAGGCTTACTCTTGTGGATCCACTTTCATTTATGAAAGGAGGCAAGAGTCACAAGCCACAAGATGTAAAAATACTTCTTAATCTTTCAAGGTTATTTCAAAACAAAACAAAAATATATTTCTTATATGTTAACTAAACTATATTCTATGACTGGTTTTATAACTGCCATTTTTTTATCTGAAATAGAATGTAAAATGTCTCTTTGTCTGACATCCCTGTTCAATTTCTTAAAGCACACTGTATTAATAAACTTCCTCCATGCTTGGAATACTACTTAATTCTGCCTCTTAGTTTTCCTTAGGTTCTTTAAAGAAGATGCTACTTGAGAAAGTCATACTTGCTCCCTAAACTTCTAGAGTCACCCCAAGAGTCACCCCAAGTATCCACTAACTACTCTGAATATATATATACATATATATATATATATATGTATATGTAGCTACATGATACATATACATATAGCTATTTATTTATATGTCATTTCCCCCTCATTAAAATATAATCTTCCTGAGGGCAGGGACTATTTTTTTCTCTCTTGACATTCCTACCACTTTACAATAAAATTCACAGTACAAAGAAGGCATGTACTAAGTGAATCAATGTTGATTGAGTAAAAAATAATATAATGTGGTCTTATAATATTTATCACTGAGAATTTATCATTTGCAAAACCATTTTAACTTTAATTCAATAGAAATTTAAATGGGGATTTATTCCTTGGATATTATATGTGGGGGGGGGTAGTATGATTGTAAGATACAATGCCTAACTATGAATTCCTTACAATTAAATTAAAACATTAACAAGAATGGTCTAAGAATCACATTAGTCACCTGTGAGAGAAAGGAAGTGCATGAAAACAAGTCTTCCAGGAATCTCTAGGTATGAAAAAAAACTTACCTTGTGTTAGTTACTATATCAGTCAAAGCCCCACCTTCCAGGAATTCCATAACAACCCACAGCTCATCATCAACAAGGTAACTATTGTACATGTCAACCACATTTTCATGGTGGTAATCTCTCATTATCACAACCTGTACAAAAGAAAATAATATAATTTGACTGTTATTTGGTAAAGAAATATCCTGGAACAATGAACATGGTATTGAATCGGGCCAAGAGAACCTCTCATCTACTTGCTGTATTAACCTCGGCAAATAACAAAACTTCTTTGTATATCAGGAGATTCTCTAGGACTCATCCACTAAGTCATATCCAACTAAGGCTTTATAAATGCCACTGGTGTCACACACCAGAGTTGTTCTGACTATTAACCTATTAGACTTTTAAAACATGTATGTGTTAAGAATAGTATTCGATTCTTACCCTAATCAATTAGTTAACACCATAAGTTGAATATTAAGGAACTTTTCTTTAAAAAAATCTTTTTAATATGTGGACAAGTTTTTAAACAATCAAAAAGAATGTGTAATGTGGGAACTATTGGATGAAAAGTAGATGATGTCATATAGAAAATATCTTGTGATTGGTTTAAAAGAATCGTTGTCATACTTCTTGGACTAATTATAAAAATAGTAATGTGGTTTGAACAGTTTATCAATCAGGTGGTAAACTTGATTATTCCCCTTGGAAACTGGGGGTGGTAATGAGCATATTAATGGTATACAAAGAAGATTCTTAATGAATCAAATAAGATTCCATAGATTTTTTTAAAAGACAAGTCATGTATTTCACTATATGACTGTCTGAAATTTTATAGCTTCTGATACTTGATCAATTAATCTCCCAAGAATTTTTTGAGAAAGTCCTTAAAAAAGAGAAGGGGTAAAGAGGTTAATAGCTTCTGGGACTTGGGTAATGTAGGTTTTAGAATTATAATTGTTGCTATTAATAGTTCAAGTAATACTTTCAATGATATAGCATGCCTCTAGATAGGGCATTAACAAGAATGACTTAAAGATTACATATTGATTGTCAAGGTCCTGTATTAGATGGGGGAAAATAAATTAACTAGGATCTTTGAGTGACATTTAAACACTAAATAAGTTTACTTAATAGGAGTATATCTGTCAAAATACTCTTCTACAGACTCCATGAAAACCCAGAGCTAATCATCAACAATTTCCCATCATTGTGAACAAATGACTTTACAGCTAAGAAATCTCAGCTTTCTCATTCACAAAGAGTATTCTTTCATGGAAAACAAAAATTATTGATTTTGTTAAGAAAAAGAAGACTGAGAAAGGAAAAATGAAAACCACTCAAGTCCCCCCAAGTATTGAAGCCAAGCTGGGATCTGCTGTAGTGGATAGAGAGTTGAAGCAATCTTATTGTTTTGTATTATTGTTTTTGTATGTCTTGGTTGTCTTTGGTACTCCGGTGAAGATTATGGACTCCTCATAATTTTAAATGAAAACATAAAATACCCAGGATTACAAAGGAAGACAATTGTGTGGGGATTTTGAAAAGCCAACAATAAGCAATAAGCAATTTTTGCCCTATTTAGTTGCTTTACTCTCTGTGTGACCTGGGACAAAGTCCTTAACCCCTCAACTTTAGTTTCCTCCTCTGTTAAACAAGGGAACTGGATTAAATGGTCTGAGGTCTCAGCCCCAATCCAATGCTCTCACTGTAAATACACTCGAAAGTCTCTCATCTTCCCTGATTATGTGGCTTCATTAGAGAATACCCCCACATTCTATGCACTCCTCATACAAAGGTGTCTAAAGAATATTAAGAATATTGATTTTTCCATCTCCTCCCTTTCCAGCTACATTTAACACAGCTTCAAAAATTGGTCAACCAGAACATCCATGTGATCACAGGACTCTTATCAGTAGACCAATCTTTTGAAAAAAATAATAGAAATTTCCCAAGGCACATGATTTACCTCATTAAAAAGCAGCTCACGCCGCTGTTGTTTCCTGAGGTCCATTTTCTTGACTGCAACCTGTCTTCCTGTGTGTTTCTCGGTAGCAATGCAAACTATTCCAGTTGAGCCTTCTCCAATTTTAATGAAGTTATCAAGATATTCTTGAGGGTCACCAGGGCTAACCACAAGTTGCAGAGTAGCCCTGAACTGCTCATGAGACACCCTGGAGGACTGTTGGTCTGAAGATGAACCCCAACTTGGTGGGGGATAAGCACTTGGAGAACTTGGGTAGGAGGCTGAGGCCATGTACTGAGAACTGATCTGGAAATCAGATGGGCACAATTGAGTAGCATTGAAAAACTCAGAAGAATGTGGGTAGCCACCCGAAGCTTGAATAAATTTGTTCTGACTTTGAGGTAGTTTGCCTGGGCCACGGTAATAAGTGTCAGATCCAGACCCGATGGGGCTAATAGCTATCTGGGCTCGATCATAATCCATCTGGGGAAGCAAAGAATAAGAGACTTCATTGGTTGTCTTCGTATCAATATCAATAAGAGCTAATCAATTCCTAACATTGGTTGAATGAGGAATGTTATTGTTCCTAAACTGAGTAAAAAAGTAAAGGGAAAGACTTTCTTTGGTACCCCCCTTGTTTTCCTTTCCTCCTCCCAGGATCTAATATCAGGATGAGTTATGTACACATTATTATCATGCCTTAAGAATTATTAGTCACTTAGTATAGATTTCACTAAATATGTGAGCTCTCCTTTGATAATTTAAATTTTGGGCTTTGTCTCTGAAATGAAAGACTTCGTATTGCTAGAGGAATTGAAAGCCTTAGGGAGCATGTGTACTACAGTGTCCTAGAATCACACTATATGGATAGCTATCTTCACTGACTTCCCATAAGGTTGTAGAGTTTCTGGATTCTGCTACCTTACTTCTTTCTCTTCTTTGGGTGGGTAACTAGAACCTAGAGTCTACCTCACTTACTGTTCAGAACCCTCTACTCATATTGTGTCTCACCTGTCTAGGCTGAATAGGGATCTATGGTTCACATCTCTTCTATCATCAAAATGTTTGTTTTGTTCTCATTTATTTTGGACCTCACTATTTGTTTCCTAGAAAATTCTACAGACTTATTAAAAGTTTGAGTGACTAATAATAGCTAAATGACTATACTTGTGACTAATAATAGCTAAATGACTATACTTTCCCCTAAAATAATTTTTATAATTAGACATTCTTTACCCATAAAAGGGACTTTATAATGGCTGCATTCCAGGGAAGTTCTGTTCTGAATTCCTCTAGTCATAATCCAATTCAATTCAAATAAAATATTTACTTTCTATTTACTATGCATGAAGCAAAAAAAATAATGTAGCATAGTGCATATCAAGCTAGTCTCCCTGCCAGAATGACCTGGATTCAATTTCTGTCTCTGACATATATTTACTATATGACCCTGATGATGACTTTCAACCTCTCACTGATCTGAGTAATACTAAAACGTCTTAACTTTTGTATGTCATGGATGTCTTTGGTACTCTGATGAAGACTATGGACTCTTCAGAATTTTAAATATAAATATAAAATGCCCAGGATTACAAAGGAAGACAATTGTATGGGGATTTTTAAAAACGCCAAGTTCATAGATTGTATGTCACACATAATTTGGAGATCTGTATTGGTAGCAAGAGTTTCCTCATCAGAAGTCCCTTCTATTGATGAAATTATAGGTATATACCATACACATATAGGGTTTTTTTGGGGGGGGGCGTTGCAAGGCAAAGGGGTTAAGTAATTTACCTAAGGTCACATAGCTAGGTACAAATATGATGCTCACTATAATAAGAAGCAACATTATTATTTCCATTCCCATGCATGTCTTTTTAAAAAAATAAGTTGTTTAGAGTTCCTAAAAATCCTCATTTTTCTCTGTAGAAAACTTGACTTCTCTTCAGAATTATTCCACTCTACTAGTTGGTGGGGATACAAACACCAAAACAAAATATTCCCTATCCTCAAGGAAGTTACATTTTTCTTTTTATATTATATAAGGGACATAATCTAACTGTCTACTTTATTTTGCATGAATTGGATATGAAATACAAATAGTGGATACATAACAAATGCTACTGTTAATACTAAATTTGCCATTGAGTTCTAATGTTAAATATTTAAGGTCATTAAGTATTGATTAGAATGTCCTCTACAAGTTTCTGAGGGTTTATCTTATTTAAAAGAAACATGCTAGATAAATGGGGAGGGAGAAAACAAATACCACTATTTATTAAGAAGCTATATCAGTGTCAGGTTGTCTTTAGAGTGAATTATGGTGGAAAACATTTGGGAAAATGGGAAAGTTCAATGGACTGAAAAACAGGTGTGGCTTTGAAATATTCTACAAACCACTTGGTCAGAAAGAAAATATAGATGAGCATATCAGAAAATAGACCCAGCACAACTTAAATTTAAAAGACATGTTCAATAGGTGGAATAAGAACACTATTCAGAAAAACAGAATAACAGAAAAATTTTATTACAATTTGCTAATGGGTTGTTTACATAACCACCCCAGTCCCTAAAACCATTCCTTTTCTTCCTTCAGTGTTTGATATTTGCCTCTCCTCCCTAATTTTTAGGGGACTTCAACACACATAATAATTTTCCCTCAAATATCCTAACTATTCAGTTCCTCAGTCCAACTCATCTTCCATGAAATACTCTTTCACTCCCCACCTTAATCACAAAGATGATCACACATTTGATTTTACCATCAAAAATATACCACTTTCAAGTTCAAAAAGTCTTATTTTCCCCGCATTACATGCAAAAAGCATGGTTCAACATTCATTTCCAAAAATGAGTTACAGATTTTCTCTCCCTTCCTCCTATACAACTTCCTCTCATTGAGAAAGTATGTTACTTGGTATAGGTTAAAAATGTGTAGTAATGAAAAACATTATCATAATAGTCATTATAAAAAAAAGTTAACATACAACCCCTCAAAAAGAGAGAGAGAGAGAGAGAGAGAGAGAGAGAGAGAGAGAGGTGGCTAGGTGGCGTAGTGGATAAAGCACCGGCCTTGGAGTCAGGAGTACCTGGTTTCAAATCCGGTCTCAGACACTTAATAATTACCTAGCTGTGTGGCCTTGGGCAAGCCACTTAACCCCATTTGCCTTGCAAAAACTTAAAAAAAGAGAGAGAGAGAGAGAGAGAGAGAGAGAGAGAGAGAAACCAGGGGCAGCCAGGTGATGTAGTGAATAGAACACCAGTTCTGGAGTCAGGAAAACCTGAGTTCAACTTTGACCTCAGACACTTTACTTAGCTGTGTGACAATGGGAAAGTCACTTAAACAAAAAGTCACAAAACAAAACAAAAAACAACAACCCCAAAACACAGCACAAAGAAACTTCAAAAAAAATAAAATATAAAAATGCTTCAGTTTGTATTCAGATACCATCAACTCTATATTTGGGATGTATAGCATTCTTTATCATAAGTCCAGAGTTTTCTTGGGTCACAGCATTACTTAGAAGAGGTAGGTTATTCACAGCAGATTGTCCTGCAATATTACTGTTATTTTGTATAAAGTATACTTCCCATTGCATCTGCTTATGTAAGGTTTTAATGGGAGCATTCTGTTCATCATTTCCCTTAACAGAATACCATCAAAATAATCTTAATCATAGATATGATATGTCACTTCTTTTAACAAAAATCTTCAGTACTTTCTTCCAAGTAAATTTTAAATTCCTTTCTCTAGAATTCAAAATATTGGTCTCATTCTATTTCTCCAATTTTACCCCTTCAACATAATCTACAATTCAGTCCAAATGCAAAAAAAAAACCCAACCTTTGCTCAATTGCTCAATACACTATCATGTTTCTGTGATATTGTTTAAATGTTTTCTGGGGTATCTAGATGTCACAATAGATAGGGCACTAGACCTAAAGTCAGGAAGACTCACCTTCCTCAAATCTGCCCTTAGAAACATACTAGCTTTGTGACCCTGAGCAAGTCACTTAATACAGTCTATCTGTATTATTTGTCTAGATAATATCTGACTAGATATTGTCTGTCTGACCAGAAAACCCCAAATGAGCTCATGAAGAGTCAGACACAACTGAAACAACTGAACATTTCTTACATTCAGAATACCTTGCCTCTCTACCTGCACTTCTTGAGCTCCTACACATTCTTTTTGTTTGTTTGTTTTTGCAAGGCAGTGGGGTTAAGTGGCTTGCCCAAGGCCACACAGCTAGGTAATTATTAAGTGTCTGAGGCTGGATTTGAACTCAGGTACTCCTGACTCCAAGGCCAGTGCTCTATCCACTGTGCCACCTAGCCACCCCCTATACATTCTTTATATCATGGATATTCAACTTTTTAATTCTTCTGGGTCACTTCACCCAACAAAAACTTGTCAAGGGTCACATATATGACCTGTATTTACAATGAATAGAATAATAAAATTTGATAATAGAATGAAGCTTTGAGGGCCACCAAGGAGGGCACACCTGCTTTAAAGATTAATTCAAATGCCACTTCTTCTCAATTAACTTTTCTTCCTCCTTCTGCCTTTACTCTCAAAAAATTTTCATTTCCCCCAGGTACATGTAAAAACAAATGTTGATATTTATCAAAACAAAATAAGAAAAAAGAAAGTGAAAATATTATGTTTCAGTCTGTATTCAGACACTATCATTTCCCCCCCTGCCCCCCTTTGGAATTACCTTGGATCATTGTATTACTGAGAATAGCTAAGTCATTCACAGGATCTGGTCTCAAATACACATGTAATATAAGCTATTCCCCAAGTGATAACTGGCTTGCAAAAAATAAATATTTCCTTTTATCTGCTTTTGGGAATAATTCACATAGATTTAAAATGGTCATCATCTACCCTAAATTCCTAAAGTCAACTCTTGAAGGAGAATAGCCATATATAAAAGAAATAGGGATAGGTTTAGGGACTAGACCTGTGATTTCACTGGAAAAAGGAGCTCCTTGTAAGAAAACTTTACTCTTGCCCATTGGCCTCTTTTTTGTAACTTCAAGTTTTAGTTATATGCCTAGAAAACTGAGAGGTTAAGCTACTTTTATTACATAGGGTTACACAGCCAAGCCAGGACCTCTCAGTAATTCTACTGAAATCCTGCTTTTGAGGCTGGTTATTTATCTACTATGACAAAGAATATCATGAGGATCATTCCAATCCCAATAACACCAATATTTATATGATGCCTTAGGGCAGTTGGGTGGAGTGAAGTGGATGAAATCAGTAAGGCTTATCGAAGTTCAAATTTAGCCTTACAAATTTATTGGTTGTGTGACCCTAGGTAAGTCATGTTTGCCTCAGTTTCCATATCTATAAAATGAGCTAGAGAAGGAAATGGCAAACCACTCCAGTATCTTTGCCAAGAAAACTAAATGGGGACATGAAGAATCTGATATGACTGAAATACCTCAACCACAAATATGGTGCTTTCAAATTTGCAAATAATTTTAAATGTTTCTTAGTTGAGGAAACCAAGACTAGTTCAAAGACATTAAGTGACTTGTTCCTGATCACAAGAATTCAAACTCAAGTCTTTCTGATTCCAAGTCTAGTACTATTTCCTCTATGCAACTTTATTTTTCCATAAATTTTGAACTAAAGGGACTTTGAAAATCATTTGGTTCAGATTAAGAACCACAAATACTTCTTTTAATCTAATGATCATATGGTTTCTTAGAAATAAACTTTGAATTTTGGAAAATCTATTTTTAAGGGACATCTTTGTTTCCAAGGCATTAAAAGAAGACTAATCTAATTTATGAAATCTTAGGTCATTACCTAGGACCAGTGCTTCAAGAACTCATTTTATCAAATGCTAGTTAAGAGTATTGAAATTCAAAGACAAAGCGTCCCAAAATACAACTATTGAGGTTTGAGACAAAGAGGGTCTGGAAAATTGTTGAAAAAAATGGAAAAAATCAATCCTCTATTAATATAAAATGAATGCATATAATAAATATTTTCCATATTATCTATTATTACATATTTAACATATTAAAAGGGGAAAATGCCGCTAGCCTGGAACTGGTCTTTTGAATTACTTTGTCATAGTGTCTATGAGAGAATATCAGGTCTGTCAATGCAGCAGATCCTAAATGTGGTTTAAGAAAACTGACCTAGACAAAAAAAATTCAATTTCAATAGTACAAAAAAATTATTACTTCCAACTAAAAATTGTTACAGTCTGGGAAGAAATGATCTCCATGGGAGGTTCAAAAAAAAAACCAGGCAGTTTTGTGCAAGCATGATTTCATTTCCTGTTTGAAACAGTGAACAGTATATGCCTATTTCCAGTTAATGATTCCCTTTTAGCTTTTCCAGCAACTTTTTCCTATTCCAAATAAATGAAGTCTTGGTGTTAGGAAGCAAGAGGCTTTGCTCTTTCATGTCTCTATTAAAATCCTTTCACCAACTAAGAATGAGGTGCACACAAAAAACCTCTGCATGAGCTGGAAATGAATAATCCCTGGTTAACAACACAACAGAAATACACCCCGACAATGGCTGCAACATCTCCAAGGAGAGGGTTAGACACAGGCTCATGATGTATCACAATTACAAATAATTATAGCAATGAATTCATTTAATCAATCAATTTCACCATCGGTGCGCTGGGGTGGACGGGGCTTAAAACTCTCCACAGCCATCAATTGCTACTATTACTGCTGGCTGTCAGCCAAGAGTCCCCTGATCCATGTACGTTAAATGCACATTAATCTGAATTTGGCAGTGTAATCAAGGACCTAACTGAACTGTGAAATTGAATTCTGCAGTAGAACATCATTTGACCATTTTATGCTAAAGCTGCAAAAAGGGGGGGGGGAGAACAGGCAAGAATGAAATGGGGGGGGGCGAAATCTGCCGCAGCATCAATTTGTCATCATGGGCTTTTGCACAGTGACAAGGAGTTTGTGGCAAAACACTGCTTGGCCATGGATGGGGTTCAGGGGAGAGTCTATGCTCTCAAGGGGAAGAACTGAAGCCCTTAGCTTTCTAGAATAATGGGAAAAGGTTCATCTCATTTACAACAATACTCTAAAAAAGGGCGGTGACTTTTCAATTCTTGAATGAGATGTTTAGAGACTGCTTTTGGGTCAGGTTATTAAAATAACATTAATGTTTATTGCAAAGGAATAAAAAAGTTGTGATGTTTGTAACGACCTCTACCATGGGCTCTTGGTTGGATCAACATATCATTATATCACACAAAAGGAAAACAGTGTTGGAAAATCCAGTCTTTGCAAAAGAAAATAACACATTTTTAGAACAACAATGGCAACTATTGGCTTTGTTTCTCTAGAAGAAGTTACTTTCTGGGACTTCAGGAAAATGTATAAATTTTAATTCAATGAGATACAGGGTTTGTATCTAACTCTATGAAGTATGCAATAGCTCTTCTAGGCTGCTGGGATAATGCCTGTCAATGGTGTCTTCCTTAAGTGACTGTAACTCAAAAGGCTAACATGTGACCATCTGCTTTACAAGTAGTGTCCTTGAGTTTGTAGCTGTGGAGCTAAACCCATTGTGTGAAAAAAATTTGCCAGTGTATGCCATTTTTCCTGCTTGCTGAGTTATGCATACTGTCTCTGATAAAAATTAATGTCTGCCCCATCTCTGGTTATATTCTCAGTATAATGGCCCAAACTCATTGTTTGAAAATTAGACACTGGGAGCAAGGTCCTGTGGTTTATCGATAGTTCTCTCAAAACTACTTATACTCATTTCCTTGCCTGGATGTTCCAATTTTGCATCATTGCTCCCTTTGCTTCTGTACAATGTTCACAAATCTCAGAAACTGATGGACAGATGATAAAAGGACTCCACTCACTTTGGTCTGACATTTAATTTTAGAAGCCTGGGTCATTAAGCATTATTCCTGCCACAATGTACTTTCTGTGGGTAGAAATGAGTTGTCTACAAGCTCATGATTTACTACTAGCGAAGTAGCATAAGCCAGGGGAAAACAGAATTAAGTTCTGCTCCTAAAATTACAGGTATACAGTGATTATTTTGATTCTAACTATCCTATTTGTATATTTTATTTATAATAAAGCATAATATAGTTAATAATAGAACACAAAATAGGTTAAAGACATTGTTCCTTATGGGAACTTACCAATATATGTGTAGGGAATGACCTGTATGAAGGAATGAGTGAATGGAGGGGTAATTACTAGGTTAAGAAAGGGGTGTTTGGTCATTTTTCCTTTTGTATTGTTATATTAAATCATGTCCCAGAGGGGATGCTTCAAACTCACAAAATCCAGATTCTATTTGAGAGCAGGTCAACAGAGCATAAGATGATCTGACATGAAATCCATCAAAGCACCAGGCCAATCTAGGATGTGCTTTGCCTGCTTAGTGGGTTGGTTCACCAACTCCGAATATTATCCAAACATGCCTGTGACCATTTCAACAAGAAGGCCCTTCATTAGAGGGGCAGAGATCATGCCACTTTGAGGGGCAGAGATCATGCCACTTTAGATTCATTTTATTTTTAACACAGATGACAGAAAAGAAAACTTCGTATAATAGCAGAAATCAAATTTTGTTTAAAAAGAACAACGGCATCTAGGGAAGAGATGTATTAGTTCATATGCAAATAAAATCTCTGAAGTATATCAAAAAAGAACAGAAAATAGAACTAAATAATCTATTTAGATATTTTGTTTTAATGAACCTAAATTTAAAGAAACATAAAAACTAGACATCTTAAAATGCTAAATTTTTTACTTCTTTTTATTTATAATTTTCATGTAGTCCCAAATAGAAGCACATCAGATGCAGGATGAGATTCTTATGTGATTAGATCATCACATAGCTAATATGCCTTTGAAAACAAAATTCTCCTGCAATTTTCTGTGGATAGAAAAATGCTGTTGAGTTTTTGGGGTTGCTGATGAGTCTGAATTTTGACTGCTGCTTAGGACCATGAGTCATCACTATTATCAGGTTATTAAAGTTGTGTAAGGCTCTTCCTTCAAGGAGAAGGATGGTAAAAGGAGATTACATGGAGGAACACAGCCAGGAAGGGTTTGTGAAGGGCGCCATCTCCCGTAATGTCTGACTAGTTAATCACAGACAAAATTTAACATGTTGTTTATACCACTCAAGAATATATTTGGTGTTCTAAATAACTAAACCTGTGGATGAAGGTTAAGAGAGAGGACACCTTTTGATGATTTCCATTGCTGCCTTGTTCATGGGCAATAGTGAATAAGATGGTAGTGATATTGTTTAATCATCCACAAACTCCTGAGTGCTAAATACCCTTGAGGGGCAGGAAAAGGCAACAAGAGTCCTAGAGTAATGAGAACAAGAGTCCTAGAGTAATGAGAGAATCTTCCTCATAGCAGGACTAAAACTGAGTTGGGAGTCATGACAATAAAATAACATATAAAAATATGCTTTAAGAGATGAAAAATGTATAGTAGTGCAGATGGACATTCCCAACTGCTAAATGGCAACAGTAAGAAAATATGCTGGATCTGAAATCCATTATCTGAAGATAACTGTTCAGATCATACTTCTGACACTAAGTGCATGACTGTGGAAAAGTCATTCTCTAAGCTTCTGTTTACCTATCTGTAAAGGTAGGTGAATGAAGGTAGATGCAAATGGAGGACCTAATCTATAAAGTTCTTTCTAGCTCAACACTCATAGTTGTTAATCCTTTGAAAGATCCAATCTGAGAATAATATGGCATAATATATTTTTTAATTTAACCTATAAAAGAATAATAAAAAGATAGATATTTGTCTCAGGATTGCTTCTATCTGATTTCCTTTGAAAAAGATGAGAGTGAGATAATAGTGGTAAGAATAATAACTGACACTCACTTCTCATTTGATATAGATACTTGAGTTAAGTGTTCGGTCATTTATTATTCCTATTATAAAGGGAAAAATGAAGCTCATAGAAATTTTTCATGACTTGATAGGGGTCACCTATATAGTAAGAGTTACAGGACCATTTAGATTCATTTTCCTTAATCTGTATCCAGTGGTAGATTCCCAAGATGTGTCAAAGGAAATCAGAAAAAATGTAACTGGGAAATGTTTAACAAAATACAGATAATGTCAATTTGGGGGCCACAAGGATCTTTCTGTATTTCAGTTTGATTCTACTGTTATTGATGAAGTAGAAAAGTTAAAGGACCAGATTCTCTTCTTGAATAACAATCTATATTACTATAATGTTTACAAAACCCCATCTTCAGAAGAGCTCCTGAGATAGTGTATATTATATTTAATTCTACATAAAAAGAAATTAAGGATCAGATAAGTCACCCACTTTTTTTAACAACCTATACTTGTTCCTGAGTAACCTGACTAATTATTTGTGTTTTATCAATTCTTCTTGCTTATCACAATTCGATATAGAATTCCCTGCTCACCTCAAATCCATTTGTACAAGTAATGACCCATTCTCTATATGAACACCCCTACTAGTAGAGGTTTATTGGCTTCCCACTGTGTACAGAGCACTCAGAACATTTCTAGTGCTCCCCCTTCACAAAATACCATATTTTTAACAAGATAGTTGCATGTATTCTCCATCTGTGGTTTAGAGATGTATTTTTCTTATTAGAATGTTAATTTCTTGTACAGGGATTATTACATTCATTGCATTCCTATTCCCTTTGGCTTGCTTAGCTTCTTACACACAGCAGATTCTTAATGCTTGTTGGTTGATTAGGGGAAACTTTTTTTTTTAGGTGTGATAGTCCTGGCCCTCATGGAGCTTACAATTTAGACTAGCAATTCTGAAAGTAATGGTCTGAATACCTCTGTACGTCCTTGACATCTTTAAATGTAGTCTGTGAGGTAAGCACTTTGGGAGGGTCAATAAAATATTTTTTAATAAAACAGATGAAGCAATTAAAAATACTCAATAATTTCTAAAAGTATAAAAGAAATCCTGAGATCAAAAAGTTTGATAATACCTGATTTAGATGAACTTAAAAAGATTAAGACACAAAGAATATATAATACACAATACTGCATATAATACACGATACTCACCTAACAAAGTGTCTTGTACCATAATAGATAAATGCTTGTGGAATTGAAGAGGATTAATTAATGGTACAATGCTGGGGGCATATTAGCAGTCAAAAAGGAAAGTCTTTCTGTAGAAGATTTTTAAAGATAGACAGGAAGTCAGCAGATGAAGAGAAAGGAGAACAACTGAAGGAGCAATGACATGAAGGTGGAAAAGCCTATGATAGGTTTAACTAAATCATGTAATTTAGCTGGGAAACTGAATAATGTGGAAGAAAGTGATGACAAATAAGGTTGGAAGATGAAGTTGGTGCCAGACTGGGGAGGGCCTTGAATGCTTGGGGGACAAAAGGAGTTTGAACTTTATGAGAAAACGGAGTTTAGGAAGATTTTTGAACAGAGGAGTAATGTGACCAATAAGTCACCACTTTATTGCTATCATCATCATCATCATCATCATTATTATTATTATTATTACTATTATTATTATTATTAGTCTATCACTGCTGAGCCTGTAGAGTCAGGAAGACTCATCTTCCCCAAGTTCAAATCTTGCCTCAGATACTTTCTAACTCTGTGATCCTGGGCAAGTCATTTAAACTTGTTTGCCTCAGTTTCCCTATCTGTAAAATGAGCTGGAGAAGGAAATGATACAAACCACTCCAATATGTTTGCCAAGAAAACCTCAAATGAGGTCATTGAAGAACCAGATAGGAGTGAAATGACTGAGCGTGACCATAGCTATGCAGGAGAAAATTAGTCTGGTAGTGATAGAATATAAAGATAGAAAAAATGAAAAGGGGGATGAAAATAGAGGCATAAAAGAAAACCTTGTTACAAGGCTAGTGTAGTGGTCTAGGTTGGTAGAAATGAGGGGTGGTATAAAGGGGATAGAAATAAAATTATGAGGTGTCAGGAACAGATTTGTTTAGGTGGAACTGTCAGAAGTTACCAGATTTGTGATAAAATATAGAAAAGGGAAAAATCAGCAATGATTTATAAGTCTTTGAATATGGTATATATTACAAATAATAGTATAGTACTACTGACAGAAATAATTAACACAGAAGAAAAGCAGGTTTGGGGAGAAAAGATAATAAAGTAATATTTGATTATGTTGAACTTGAGGTACCAGGTAAAGATGTGTCCCAAATGCAATTGGGAATTCATATCTGGGGTTCATAAAGACCAGATCTGGAGAACTAGATTTGGGAGTAATTTCTAGAGAGATATACCTAGTAAGGGTTCAGATAGGGTTGACTACATCAAATAAATATGCCTCCAATTAGGGAAGCTGATTTTCTTGACCTAGACTATGAACTTTCCATCACAAGGGGAATTGAAAGGAAAGGAAGGAAGGAAGAAAAGACATTGGAGAGAGTGATTAACCTAGAGTTGAAAGATCTGAGATCAGATCCAGGATTGGACATTTATTAATTGAACAAGGTTTAAGTGATTTGTCCATACTCACACAGCTAGTGTCTCATCGCCATGATGCCCTTCTGTTCTGGCCCACTTTGCCTTCCTGCCAAGTCTATCTTATCCTGCTGGGGTTTGGGGACCATTGGCCATTCTATGGTCCATCAGTGTGTCTTCACCAGTGGACTCTCCTCTGGGCTATTCCCTTCTCTACCTATTGAATGATATTTCTTCAAATGAATGAATTTCTAGCTATATATGTGGAGAAAATATATTAACCTTAGCCCTCCCATATTACAGGCAAACCTGGGCTTTCAAAGGACTTTGAGAAAACTATGAATGAAAGGTATTGCCTAGCATCCAGTTATGAAATGTGACCTTTGACAGTAATAGTCACATGGTCACTTTAGATAATTAGGAAAACCCCTCTGGAAAGATAAATTTTTACAAATTTTAATGTTAGTTATAATTCTAGCCAATCTTCCCATAAATTCAACAAACTATCATGTGCTCATTATGGTCCAGATTCTGAACTAGTCACTGGGATACAAACACAAAAATGAAACAGTCCCTGTTCTTGAAGAGCTGATATTCTATCAGAGGAAAATAATATGATCTTTCATGCACATAGAAGATTAAATATCTAATACATATTATATATATATATATATATAATAAAAACACAATTAATACTATATAAAATAATTATTATTATGGAAGATACTAAAAACTGAGGTATTTACTACTGGCTTCCTTTAAGATTCAGCACTTTAGCTGAGCTTTGAAAGAAATTATGGAATCTAATGGATGAAGATAAGGAAGGAATGTATTTCAGGCATGAAGTGCAGCTTGTTCAAAGTCAAGAGGAAATCTTACACAGGAAATAGTGACTGGATCAGTTTGGGTGGAATATACAGGGCTTATATACAGGAATTAAGCAGGGTTGTTAGGTGGTGTAGTGGATAGAGCACTGGCCCTGGAGTCGAAGGACCCAAGTTCAAATCTATCCTTAGACACTTAATAATTACCTAGCTGTGTGACTTTGGGCAAGCCACTTAACTCCACTGCCTTGCAAAAACCGGGGGGGGGGGGGAAAGAAGAGAATTCAATAAACATAAGGAGACTGAAACCTGATTGTAAGAAGGGTTTAAAAAATAACAAAGTATTTTAACTTCATTGCAAGAGAGATTTTTGAGTAGGAAAGTAATAAGGACAGGGATGTTTTTTTAGAAATATCAATTTGGCATTTACACAGAGGATCAATTAAGAGAGAAGGGTGACAAATTAGAGAGCTGCTTCAAAGGTTTGTTGCTTTGTGAATGGAGAGAAAAGCTGTGAGGTGGTTGTGGAAGTAGAATTAACAAGAGTTGGTGGCTGACTGTACACAAGGAGTGAAGGAAGGGGAGGACTGGGTGATGATACCAAAGTTGTAAACTGGGGTGATTGAAAAGGAGAAATAATGATGTTAGGAAGAAAGAAAGGTTTCCTGAGAAATATTGTGCATATTCTGCATAGCACATGTTAAGATTAAGTTGCGTAGGGAAGTCCAAATATCTTGATAAAATAGTGTTGAACATTATTCTGGGGCAAGTATGGCTGCATCTCCTGGGGGATGGAGAGTAGTATGGAGCCATTGTGAAAGAAAGAATTCCAAGCACATTGAGAGATTTGTTTTCAAGGCATTGATGTGGACCACTCAACCAAGGCTAGTTCCATCACATAATAAGACAAAATGAGATCTTTTAAAATTGCAAACTGATTTTAAAAACATGATGCCAGGGGTGGTTAGGTGGCACACTGGATAGAGCACCGGCCCTAGTCAGGAGTACCTGAGTTCAAACCTGGCCTCAGACACTTAATTACCTAGCTGTGTGGCCTTGGGCAAGCCACTTAACACCATTTGCCTTGCCTAAAAAACCTAAAAGAAAAATCTAAAAAAAAATGCCAATTTGCACATTTGAGTTTCTAGTGACTTGGAAAAAAAATCAAAATCAATTTGTTAATTCATCTCATTACAAGTAGAAGAATCATCTACTTCTTTGGTTTTCCTTTAGCATTTTCTTTATCTTTTTTTCTTAGCATTTTTCAATAAAGGAAAACCAAACAGTTATGATCTTTATTACGATAGCAGCAAATTCTGTCCTATTTCTAGAGGTTTTTGTTTTTATTTTAATTTTCTTAGCAACAGAATTCTAAACACATAAGCATTATTTTTTGTCTTTCTAAGGGTCTAATTTCTTTAAATCTAATAAACATTTTAACAGCAGACATGTCATCCTTTCTCTCAAATAAAGACATGTGCCTTTTGGCACCCATACTTTATTGTTCTCAAATTAGAGAAGCATTTGTTTTAAATGCAACTTTTGTTTTTTGCAATCTTGCAGCTACACAAAGTTTTTTTTAAATGCCTTGAAGGCTGTTTCTATAGGTTCAGTCTTCTGTTGACCTGTGATATGGTATGGCAAAATCTCAGTATTTAAGCACATTGTTTTATTTTGCTAGAAAAAGGAAGAAAGAGAAATGTCTTCTCTAGGTATAATAAAGAATGTCCCTCTCAGTCTCTTGGTGGGGGATATCTATCATACTTAAAAAATAATAGAATACCTTAGTTAGGTCAAGAACACAGGACTAAGGGGCGGCTAGGTGCCGCAGTGGATAGAGCCCCAGGCCTGGAGTCAGGAGTACCTGAGTTCAAATCTGACCTCAGACACTTATAATTACCTAGCTGTGTGACCTTGGGCAAGCCAATTAACCCAGTTTTCCTTGCAAAAACCTAAAAAAGAAAAAAAAGAACACAGGACTAGGGGTAATGTGTTCTATTGGTTGTTAGACCACTGCAATTGTGTGAGAAAGTCAAATTCTAATAATATTCCTTATTTAAAAGGTCAATGGCTCTGGTGAAATCTATCCTCCTATCATTGTTTTATTGCTGTTCTTGTTGTTTTACATAATTAGGGGGGGAAAGATTCATATTGTTACCATATTTCTAAGTTCATCTTAAATAACTAATATTTAATTTGGCAAACACTTTCTACACAAACTGTGTTCAGAAGACTTTAGAGAGGGATGGCTATCAAACTTACCTTTGGAATGCACATAGTGGTTTCTGAGATACGAGGGTAGGTATAAGAGTTGTATGAGAATCCTTGTGGGAGTGATTTAAATGCACTTGCTCCATGTAGCATGGGAGGTTCCTGAAGGCCAGAACCTGATCTTGATCTCTGCCGCATGGGTGCCTGAGGACTGATCTGACACTTGTAGGAAGTCTTCGTCATTCTCTCGCAATCATCCATGCTGGATCTCCATTCCTTTTCACGGTACATCAGGCTTTCTTTTGAGCATTCTTTGGGCCTGACAACTCTGGGTGTAGTTGATTGAAAAGGCTCTCTGTAATCTAGAGGTGATGCAGTTGAAATTCTTTGATATTCCCATCTGTAGCCAACATATTCACTTGACTTACTTGACACTTCTCCATGGGAATGATAATCTGAAGGAAATTTGTAAACATCTGACTTCAAAAGTTGTATATCAGTATAATAGGGTTCAGCCGATTTCACTTTCACTGCATGGCCATTTTGTTTAGCATATCTGTCTCTACAAAATTGATCAAATTCATCTTCATATGGAACATTCTCACTGTACTGTTCCATCATGTAGTCAGCATTAGTTTCAGATTCACTTGAATACTGAGAAAACGGGACAAAACCATTTTCTTCTGAATGTCCCTGGACATGGTTGGAGGCACCCTGATGATAAGTAGGAGGACTTTCTTTCCTTAGAGAATTTGAACGAGTTACAGAGATATTATCAAATTCTTCTAGTAAACCATTGATTGCAGTTTCCTTGCAGGGTTTGTGGCCTCTAACAATAGTCTGAAAAGATGAAAAGAAATAATTTTTGAAGCATATCTTAACATTCATTCAAAGTAAAATAAAACAAATAACCTCTCTTTACCAACCCCCCTCCCAAAAAAACCAAAAACAAATACACACACTCACACACACACACACACACACACACACACAGCATCTCAGGATTTAGGAACACTATATTTAAAGGTGGAAGGGACCTAAGTAGTTATCTAGCTTAACCCTTTCATTTTATAGATGGACACAGATAGACTTTCCCAAGGTCACATAAGGTAATAAAAAGCATAGCTGATGTCATATCCAACATTTATGCATTAATTGATTTCAATGATGGGGGGGAGCTGCAAAAAAAGTACAATTTGAATTTGCCCAATTATTTTCCTTATTTATCTCAAGGATAAGATTGACATCATCATATACCTAATATTGTTTTTTAAAATGACAAATAGTCAATTACTATTTTATTCTGAGTGATTGTTGTTAACAGCCATTTAGCTATACAAAGCACAAATTAACCCTCTACTTTCTCTCTTCCCCCACCAAAAAGCAAAACCAATCTACAGATAATTATTATTTTCACAACCCTTGTTATATAAGTGGTATTAATAAGAGATTGTTTAAAAAAAGACAAATAAATGTGGCTACCTAATATTGTTACCTAACACAAACATGTCTTTTTAAGCCTTTTGCAAGAAAACCTCCAAACTTTAATACTAGATACCCTAACAGAGTACAGATCTTTTGGAGATTTTAATGTGATAACAGCATGAAGATCTCCTAATCTGATTAGTCTATGGTTAATTGTTTCACCCTATTAAAGGAGTAATAGTCATGGTCAGACATTCATTTTGAATACTTTTAGCTGAATAGTATTATTAATATGATAGTGCTTGAATTTTAAATAGTTTTATTAATTGTTTTATTGGGTAGACTAGTAATGGGGCAGATTTGGTTGGAATCATGTGAAAACCATTCAGTTGCAAGCACCTTATTTGATGAGCATAAATCATATAGTAATTAATAGCTAATGCAACAAGAGAAATAAAATCATTTTCAAAGGTAAACAGCATCAATTTAAAAATGACAAAATTTGAAACAAGCTACTACAGGGGAGGATGAAAGAACAAAAGTACAAAGGAGAAATTTAACTGAGAATGAACTATAAACTTTTATAGCTGGAAGAGAAAAATATCTGAGGAAATATCAATGGTTTCAAACTATTTGATGTAGATCTAGTAAAAACTTTAAACCTATGTCAAGTTGATGATTTTAGTTTGGGTTTTTTTTTCTTTTAATTATTTGTTTCCAGGGTAAATTGAAAGGGACAAGAGAACAACATTCTCCATTTCTAGCTAAATTCCAAGCACACATTAGGAAAGACTTGATGGGCAGATCCTGAAGGAGTAAGAGGAAAATCAGTAAACTAGAATTTATTATTAAGTTCCTAATAAATGCCCAAGTGCTAGAAAATTATGGAAAGGGTCTGGAGAAGAAAAGATTGGGAGAAACTAAGAATCAAAAGAAGAAGCCAAATATAGGTGATTGAACATGGAGAAGATTCTGGAATCTTATGAGTGAGACAGAATTAGAGGGTAAGAAACCAACAAGAATACTCTAAGGGAGATTGTGGTTATATCAGAAAAAGGACACTGGATCAAACCAGGGAATGTGGACAGGGCTGGGAAGCAGGAAATAACTAAGAGTTTCAAGGGATCCCATGGATAGGATAAGGATAAGTAGCAGGAAAAATATTCAGAGTAGTTTTGAGGCTGAAGGTTAGAATTGGTAAGTGTCCACAATGGACTGGAACAAAAGGCTATTCAGAAAAGATTTTGACACTCATAAAGGTAATTTTCTTTTTCCTTTCATATTTTTCTACAAGCATATCCCAAGCAAATATTCTACTGCTCAAATTCCATGAGTCTGATAAAATAAATAGTTCCTCTTTAACTGTAACAATAGTTTTTGTTTTCACAATAAACACAATTAAATTTTTCTTTAAAGACTGAGGACATTTTAATATTTAGCTGTCAATCAAGGCATCTAGTAATTTGAATATGTTAATCAATAATTAAAATGCACACTAATCCCTTTCAATTCATAATTATTACTCCCTTCAGGAGATATCTCAAAACCGACTTCCCCCAGGAAACTTTCTTCCATTTGCCCATGTCCACTATGCTAATCAGCATCCTCATAGAATTTAATCTTTGATTTGCCTTCATGAATATGTTTCATATAATTGTTGCTAGGTCACTTATTTTACAAAAGCTGACCTACAGCAATGCCTATTTTGTTGTGAAAGTGACCATCCAGTCTTGAGGGCTATGCCTAGTTACTTAATGAACTTGGATGGACAATCAAAAAATTACTAGCCATTGAAATCTACTTAGTTTTAACTATATGAAATCTGTCATCTTTCCTTGATGATTCAGAAGATATTTTGGAATTTCACAATGAGTACCTCAACAATAAGGATATGCTGGCATTGATACTGCATTTAAGGTTTGCAAAGCACTTTACATAGATTGTCTCATTTGAACTTCAGTATAATGCTGTGAAAAAGTATTAATTTATCTGTTTTTAACCAATAAGGAAACTAAAGCTGAGAGATTAAACGATTTCTAAAGCCAACTAAGTGGAACTCAGGTGTTCCAAATTCCAGATCCATCAATCCTACTATTAGTGGTATTATTTGACCTTAGTTCTTGAAAAGGACTATGACATCAAGTTAGTGATGCCATGACATACAAGTGAATTGGTTTGAGTCAGAGGGTGCTGTGCTAAGTTACTAGCCTCACTCACACTCCAGAGCCATCTGGATCCAGTGACCAGATATGGAACAGGATTCTTGGAGATGGCCCTGTATGGGAGACAATTGGGGCACACAGATAGTGTCAAGTGTCTGAGGCCAGGATTTGAACTGAGGTCTTCCTAACTCCAGGGGTGGTGCTCTATCTGCTGCACTACCTACCTACTATACCATCGAGTTGACATCATTATACTCCCCATAGAAGGTTATGACAGCATGGATGATAGGCTGTATTTTTCAATCAGAGTCAACATTCCTGAAATGGGTTTATTTACCAAAAATGTCTTTTATGTAAAAAATAAATATCAGCTCTCAGACAAACCAATCAACTTTTCCCCTTTTCCTTTATGAAGTAGCCAATTCGGGGATGGGGGTAGGGGAAAATGTTCATTCTTCACAAGATTCTTAGTTACATGAACATCTGGAATGGATATTGTCCTAAGGGATGTCATTAAGAGAAAAAAGGAGAAATCTGCCTGGCTATACTGTGAATAGACTAGGAGTAGGCACATGCACATTGTCTTTTGAAAAAGTCAGAAACTTTTAAATGTGTTTGTAAACTAACTTTTGTTAAACATACTAATTCACATAAGTAGACACAGGAGAGGACTATTTCATACCTGATAGTTGTAAGAATAAGGAGAAAGGGACATTTACCTCCCAAACCTTGAAGGAAGTCTACAGAGCTAGTCAGGAGGATAATATATAAAGAATATAACATAATACAGTACAATATAACAATATAATATAATCACACATACTATATGGGTCAATAGCATGAACACATGTGCCTACACATCCTATCATGACTACATGTATGTATACATGCACAGGTGCACAGGGCATGTAAACATTTAGACATTTGTTTCTTACTCCTTGCAGAACTGTCTTAGTGCAAAATTTAAATAAGGCAAAGAATATACCCTCTAGGAACGTAAAGTTTAGTATCAAAATAAGAATCCATCATAGGTGTTAAAAAAAACCAGTTTTTTCCTTGTAAGTCTGATTTTCTATATTTCAAGGTTTCAAAATGGATAAAGTGAAGACCTATCACAGTAATTCCCATATAGATTAAGCCTCCCCTTAGCCCCTGTCTTTTTGAATGGGCTCTCCTCTTTACACACATATATAACAAAGGATGGGCATTTCTGGATGTTAGCCCAGTTGTTATCCAGGAGGATCACAATGTGAGGATATGATAGACAAGGACACAGCTGTGTTTCAGCCTGCTTTTTAAAAGTCTGATTCTTCTACATCTGATGTATTTCCTATGTGATCATAAAGCAAATCTACAAAGTACATCCGGGCACTGTGGTATGAATCGTTAGTCAAACATTCCCATTCTTTTGGCAGCCTTTCTATGACATGCCTATCTCTGATGATTTGTTTTGCTTTTTTTTTGTTTGTTTGTTTCAATCCTTCCCTGAGGACACCAGCTGAGCAAAATGACTGATTTATTTACTTGTAGGGAGTGACTAAGGAAATTGCAGGAAAAGAAGAAATGCAGGATACCTCAGGGTAAGATTTGCACCAGCTACAAAATAGAAGTTTGATATATATTCTTGCTTACCGATGAATTCAAATGTTACTATATTCAATATTACTATATTATTTCTTAAGTTATCTTAGAACAAATTCTCATATGGAAGATGAGTAGTTGGTGTAAAATGATGTTTTTTGTTCTATATGTCACTTATTTACAAAATCTTATTGTGTGCAGGGGTGGCTAGGTGGTGCAGTGGATAGAGCACCGGCCCTGAAGTCATGAGTACCTGAGTTCAAATCTGGCTTCAGACACTTATTACCTATGTAATGTGGACTTGGACAAGCCACTTAACCCCATTTGCTTTGCAAAATAAACTCTAAAAAAATCTTATTGTATGCAGCAATTTATTGGCTGTTGTTTTTAATCTATTCTGTCATTCTCTTTTGTGGGGAATTTAATCCATTCACATTTAAGAGTATTAATAGTGAGGTGTTTCTTTTCTTCCATCATTCAATGTGTGAAATCAAAACTGAAAAAAAAAAATTCCTTTTTTAAAAAGGAGATAAATTTAATTTTACTATAACCTAAAAATTTTGGTATATAAAAAAATCTATTCTCTATTATATCGTATAAGAACTTCTAGATCAAAATTGGCATTAAGTTGGAATGATAGAATAATTTAGGAAAATAAGGCATCTGTATAAAAATAGTTGACTAAAAACCAAGGGGAAAAAAGATGTCTATGTGATCACAAATAAAAATTATGAAAAAGGTGATTTTAAAAATTTCATTCTTGAGAGCTAAAAGTCAGTTTCAATACAAACAATGTGTGTCTGAATTTAATAATTTCTCTGGAAATAATTGAACAATTGCATTGCTCCCTGTACTGTTGAAAATTAATTTCCATAGCTATTTATTTTAAAAAACCCATCAATTAATAAACACATATTACGCAATGATCATGCTAGCTGGAACTGCAAAAGAAAAGTGAAAGTAGACCATTGCCTTCAGGAAGAAAGATAATATGTCTACTAAAGGGTATAAGAGAGTATATGGAAGAAATCTTGGTGGGTCAGGAACTAGCATCTGGGAGGTTTGGGAAAGATAACCTTCAGAAAGCTTTGGAGGTAAGAAAGACCAACCTGCTGGTATGTGGGACAGTCAAGATAATGGCTCACATATGTGTCTGAGCATAGTTTGGTCTATATGCAGTCAAACTCAAAAGACAGGTAAGAGTCAGGTTGTGAAGTTTTAAGTATAACATTAAAAAGTGTTACTGTTCATAGGGGGAAGTAGACTAGAGCTTATTGAGTGCTGGACAGGTAAGGTTAGTCAGACTAATGTGTCAGGACAATCATTTTGGCATTGGTGTGGATGAATTGAAATTAGAAGAAACTTGAGGTAGGGAGTCTAAAAGGCCATTTCAATCGTCTAGATGAGAGGTGATGAGGTCCTAAAGGAAGGTAGAAAAGTATAAATGGAAAAAAGAGGACACACATGAGAAATGTGAAGATATGACAAGATTTTTTGTAACTGATTGGAAATATGGACTCTAAGAGTAATTTGAGGATGACACAGAGGCTTCAAATCTATGGGACTAGAAGGATGGTGGTACCCTTGACAGAAAGAGAGAAATTCAAGGGAGATAGATTTTTTTGTGAGGTGGAATGAATTCTGCTTTGGACACCAGTTCAAAATGATCAATGGGCAGTTCATAGTGTAGGATTGGAGCTTAGGGAACAATAGAAAAGGGGCTTGATATCAAGATCCAGGAATTTCTGCCTAGAAGAGATTATTAAATTTATGAGAATTGACAAGATCATTGTGTTGAGAGGGTATACAGAGAAATGGATCTAAGACAGAGTATGGGGGGAGTACAACCACAATGAGTATAGTATGGATGAAGATATAATGAAGGAGACTGATGACTGATCAGAAAGATAGGAGGAAAACCAAGAAAGCAGTTATCATGAAAGGCTAGAGAGGAATAAGTGGTCAAAAAATGTCAAGGTAACTTTCCAGTCATCTTCCATATTACTCTCCCCAGTAAACTCCATGGAAGAGCTATGTTGGCCAATTTTCTCTTCCTTGTACAATTAACAGTCCATCTCCTAGTTATTTCCAATGCCTTCCAATGTCCTTACCCCCACCCTCTACCTTCTACTGGAACCTTTTTTCAATCCTTCAAGGACTTCATGACCTTTCCTTCTAAGGATAACTTCCATCTACCACAGATGCATCCTGAATGTATTTACTTATATATGACATTTATATAATTAAATATTCCATTAAAGTGTAAGCTCCTCAAGGAGATATGCATTCATTTTTTCTTTGAATTTCCAATTCTAAGCAAAGAGCTTGGTATATAATACAGGTTTAATAAAGGCTTACTCATTGAAATGATTCAGAGCAGTCAAGAGGTATGAGAACAGAGTTGAGACCTTTTAGAGCTTGCAGGCAAAATGAACTATGATGTTAGAAGCTAGATTGCAGTGAGTTTAAGAAAGAGTGAGAGTTGAAGTGCAAGTATCCAATGAATATAGTCCTCAAAAAGTTGAGTGGAAAAGAGGAAAGAAAAAGGACAAGGATGTGTTGCAATCAGCTTGACTCTATGCCCCATTGTTAAATTTTCATGTGAGTATTTATATTTAGCAAAAGCTTAGGACTTGATTTATTGTTCTGTTTTCTAGACTTAAGTGATGGATAAAATGTTAATAATGCAGATTAAACTTAAATATATGTCCCCTGTATGCTTCTTAAGCCACCACCCATTCACCACAGCTGTTGTTAAATATTTACCATTACACTTCTCAATATAAGATGATATCTAAAGGGAATCCTAGAATTACTTTTGTTTGTTTTTGTTTTTAAGAATGGAGGGGATGTGAGTGTGTTTGTAAGCAGTAAGGAAGGAACCAGTAGATTAGGGAAGGGGGAAATATGTTCATTAACACAATTTGCTGGCAAACACAGAAAGCAGTTCAGATTAAGAATACATTTATGAAGTCTAAAAATGTAAAACAACCAGTTTAATTCTTTTCTTTTTTATTGAGCAACTTAATTCCTATTTCAAAAAATTAAGCAAAACTTCCCTTCAAAGAGTTAAATTCATTATTTCTAGAACAGAAATAAGGATAGGATAAGTAGATTCAAAAGATTTCTATGAGAAAAGTAAAATGTTCCATTTAGCTGTAAGCAACTGCACTGTTCAATGTTTTCACATTTCTAATGGAGTTGGATTCCTATGGAGTAACTCCTCAGCAGAATTAAGACTAACAAAGTCAGTGATGCTGCCTTGTCCTCTCCCCACTTCCAATGCCTCAGAATTGTTTAGAAAGAAAATCTAAGTCAAGTGAGGCAAACAGAACCACATGAAAAAATGTCATAGCTATAGATGATGGAACTACAGATCAACTATTAGAACTACAAAGGCCTTACTCAGCATACATTCTTAACATGGGTTCCTTTTTTTAATGTTTGAAACTATTTCAATTTAAAATATTCTGTATTTTATTATATGTATTCAAAAACATTATTCTCAGCAGCAGAACACAGACTTCACCAAAGTGGTCCATGACACAAAACTAGATAAGAAATTCTGCCAGAGATCATCTAGGACAAGGACTTCATATAGTAAATGAGAAAGCTGAGGCCCAGAAAAGGAAAAACAAACTTACCCAAGGTCATAGATTATAGATGTTAAGATATAGGATTTGAACCCAGGTATTTTTATGCTATTATTTATCCTGCTCTATACCAGAATTTTTATACTATTTCAAATTTTACATGAATGAAAAAAATTCATATTCTTTGATCTCATGACTAACATCTTTTAATGATCTGAAACACTAATCTAAATGCATTATTATATAAATAAAAACCCTCCTTTTCCCAAGTGATTATTACCATTTCTCACCTATAACAATGTTATGTTATCTCTAAGAAATGTTTAAGAATTATTATTATTAATTTTATTATTAAAAGAAAAATAACTCATTTTTCTACTGACTATATTATAAGGTAATTTTCTTTGATATATTGGGTTGTCAGAAGGCAAATGATTTTTTTGAAACTAACAGAATGGTAATGGTACTTTGAATCTGTTAGAGCAAGAGGTTGGACAATGTTTTCTTTTGTAAATAATGAAATAAAAAATATGCTGTATTCAATAGCTTGGCTTAACTAGCTTTGGGAACACTGCCATTTTTCACCTCCAAAAATGGGTTGTTTATTAAAAGCAGATTTATCAGTGTAAAAGAATGTGCAGCTTTATATAGATCAATAAAAAGAGTATCAGTAAATTTTATGCCAAAGAACTGTTATGTGTTAAAAATCAATGAAAGCCAATCTATTTGAATTAGAGTCCACTACATTGAACTAGTAGCTTTCATTTTCTTTCCATTGCTTTCTGGACAATTTCAGTGTTTGCTCTGGACCCCACTGACAGGAGCCATATTTCATCGTGTTTCTTCAGTGGTCTGTCCTCTAGTGATAAGCTATAATGGATCTGTCTGTAAGAGCAGCTGTCTTCCCTTGTTCCCAAGGAGAGATGAAAAACAGTTTCTGCTCTCAAATACTATATTAAACTTGACAATAATGAAGTGTGTAATTAACAGCTTTGCCCTAATAAGACCTTGCATATATTGTCTTTAAAAGGAATGGTACCTTATGTGATTTTTAAGAATGCTTTAAGCTTTGATTGTTTTAAAGGAATCACATTCACTGTGAAACAAACCATAGTCCCAGACTGACTTTCTTGTAGAATCTATAATGATAAACAACCTGGATAAAATTTCAGTTATCTCTTTTCTTCATTTTTTTTATTAATGCATGTTATTGGCCAAAAAAGAAGAAATGCATGTTACTGGAAGGGACTAGGTGCAATGGGGGGAACTTAAATTCTTTGAAAAATAGTTTATCAGGAAAGGTTAAATTCCACACTGAACTGGGGAAGTTCACATGACCCTAGACTTGCTATTTATCTTTTTTGCAAGCTACTTTCAAATCTGGCTCTTGGTAAAAAAAAATAGCTTTAGAGACCTTTGCCTGATGTGGGATTTGGGAAAGAGTTTTATACCAGAGTTCTTGTTCTTCAGACCATTTAAGGTTCTATGAAAAACAAAAATGTCATAAAATATCAATTAAGTGGAACTTCAAATAATGAGAACTCAACAGGAATTTTTTTCTGCCCTTACATTTTAGGAGAAAAGAGATAGTTCAAGCAAAGATATAAATAAACCAAAATAAACTCCCATCAAGGATTTGACAGGGAAACATGGGGAGATAATAATAGTAATAAGATGACCTTGTGGTCAGCCCCCTCCCCAGCTAGACCCAATCTTACTTCTCAATAGTGCCAAATATTGACAGAATAAAAAATGAAGTTTGCAGAGGCACTAGAACATCCTTCAGGCATCCAAGAAGAAATTCACTTATGCTCAGTATTCTCTAATTACTAAGGAAAGAAAGAGAATTCAGACTATTTAGAAAAATTTTATTAAAAAGAGTTGAGTCATCTGTTTGCCTACTACCTGCCTCCAAAAGTTTATTAAGCTGGAAATTAGATTAAGCAGGAGATGACATTAACTGAAGTTTTGCCACATGAAATTGCTTTGATTTAATAAATACATGCACAAAATAATTGTTCCTGAACTGTTTACAAAGTGACTTTCTATCAAACCAATTAGTTATCACCTGTCCATATGACAATGTGTAGGAAATGGTGGCTATCTCCAGTCTGTTGCTCTTACCATCATGATAACTGATTAATTTAGCCAAAATGTCTCTGTTGCTAAAAAATGAAGCTTGTTTGAGGGACTGAACAAACGAAGAAATATTTAAAGTGTATTATTGACCAAAATTTTGTTGGTTATGATCTGCTTCCTCTGTAGATTGCATGGCATACCAGATTGCCTTGAAGAAATATAAGAGAACATTTAGGAACTGGACAAAGATATAAGAAGACAAGATTGGACATCTAGGTTATAGTATGGGTCTCTTTCCATCAGTTATTAGATAAATCATCCATTCAAGAAAGTGAATCAAATAGGAGACCACTGTGGTCTTGAAACCAGTCTTAGAACAAGAACTATTTTTTTACCTGACCTGATAAGTAAGATAAAGCAATTTGAATAAAGGTCTTGCAAGATTCTGATATATTAAAAGGATAGCAATAAAAGAAACTATATTTAGCATATGTAATATTAATTTAAAAAAAGATAGTGCTTACCCTCGAGGAGCTTCCAATCTAAGAGGGAGTAAAAACTGGGGGGGGGGGGATGGTGACAAGGAGATAGCAAATGTGTGTGTGTGGGAGGGTATTTTCATCAGAACTGCATCCACTATCATTAGTGGAACTATAATCTTAATAAAAGTGCTCACAAGGTTATATATTCAAATCTGAAAATAAGAATATACGTGATGGAACACATTAAAAATTCAGGTGCTAAATCATACATAAATAATCAAATATTATTAATCATAAGATGACTATGACTACTGGAGCCAGAAATTACTTTAGGGTTCTTCTAGGCCAGATACTTCATTTTATAGATCAAAAAGGCAATGTTCAGAAATTAAGCAGCTTACCCAAGACTATATAGTCAATTGGTAATAAAATATAACCACAACTCAAGTCCATGGGTCTGCCCTGCCTCACGGTAAACTATGCTAAATGGGGATTAGTTTCTTGTAGTGATGGAAAAATCATAGAAAAATGTCAATCAACTAGCATTTTTAAACACTTAATTCCATCAGGGTACAAGGGTAGGTTCTAGTCAGAGAAAGAAAAAAAAAGCAGTTCTTTTCCTCAAGGAGCTTTCATTCAAAGCTCATTAGAATCTCAGAATAAGGGAAACAATACATAATTAAGTATAAACAAGAGGTCTATATGCATGTAAAGATATCTACACACTGGGTATATTCTCCATTTAAGGAAGGGCACCAGACCAACCATGTATAAATACTCTTTAGACTATAGTCTGAAGGGATTGGGGAATCTTTTTTCTTTCAAGGGCCATTTGTGTATTTATAGCATCATTCAAGGGCTACAAATGGTCAAATATTTAATTCACCCTAAAAAGCCCCTAGATTTTTGGGATTTCGAGTCCCTCCTGCTGTTTCATTGGCAACCAGATCAATATAACCTATGGGCTGCAGTTTGATGTCTTGGAAACCTCTTAATCTCTATTTCACCAGGAGAGGGGTCATCTGCCCCTGTGGCCCTTCCTCTGAATGGTTGAGGACTACTCTAGAATCTCTATTTTAAGGAGACTGTCCAGGTCAGCCACTTTTTCATTCATTCCTCTACTGGATGTACTCTGGCCTTGTCAACCATCTTTTCTCTTTGGCTTTCCATGTTTTCAGTTTTCTTTTATGTAGGGTCTTGTCCTATTGAACAGTAAATTCCTTGAGGGCAGGGATTGTCCTTGTAAATGAATTTTCCTCCCCATAGCACAGCAACCCTGACCCATAATGGGTGCTTAATATAAGCTTTTTGATTGTTGACTAAGGAGAAGGGAGGTTAACTTAGAGGAAGGCTCTAGCAGTTCCAGAACTGGGAAAGGAGACCTGAAGTAATCTTGAAGGAAGTTCCAAAATCTTTGACACAAAGGTAAAAATATTACCACCTTTAGGCATGTATCCAAGACAGAGAGTAAAAAAGCATGGAAATGGTGTATTATATCAACTTAGCCAGTATGACTGGATTATGACTTATATGATTAAAATTACATAAAATATCTTACATAACATGTATATGAAGGAAACAAGCATTATGCTTTACAAATACTATCTCATTGGATCTTCACAATAACCCTGAGTAGTAGGTATCATCATCATCATCATCATCATCATCATCATCATCATCCCCTTTTTACAGTTTAGAAAACTGAAGCAGAAAAATAAGTGACCTGCCTAGGGTCATACATTTTCTTCCTGAAAGCTGCTTTAGCACTCTATTTACTGACCTGATAGTAAGATAAACAATTTGAATAAAGTAAGGTCTTACAAGATTCTGACATATTAAAAGGATAGCAATAAAAGAAACTATATTTAGCATATGTAATATTAATAAAAATATAGTGTTTGTCCTTGAGGTACTTACAATCTAAAAGTGAGAAAAAGGAGAGGGGATCATGATAAGGAGACTTTTTTGCCTCAAGATGGAACCCATAGAAAATGTTCTTTTAACAGTCTCTAAAAGAGAGTTAACTCCAAATTTTAGAATGAAAACTTAAGACATGTTCTCAATTGGAGACTAAAGAGAAGGCAGACTTCCCTGAAAGGGTGATCTCTTTAGGTCCATCAGAATATTTCCTACTAATTTCTATTACAAAAATTGACTCAGTTTTGAGTAGGTAAAATTTTTCTTAAGATTCATTCCTTTTTAAAAATTATTGATTTTGATTGAGATTTTCCTAAATCCTCATGAAACCCAGAACTCCTGCCTTGTTTAGGAAAAGCACAGAAAGTGAAGGCATTAAGTTTGGGCAGCATTTTCAAGGAGTTTAGCTGAGAAAAGGAAGACAGATAAACAAAAGCCTGAGTCCTTTGTGAAAGTGTTTGATTTATAGCAAGGTCTCATGTTGTATATAAAGCTTTCTCCAACACATAGATAAGTGTCTCCACCAAATAGTTACCCATACCCCAGAAAATCACCTAGGTCACAGAACTTGAGAATATATTTCAGTCATATTCAAAAGAACCATTAATCCCCTCCAGACATTTCCACAGAAAGGCAAAAGTCTAATTAAGCAGAAATTTCCATAGATTTGTCTACTATCAGCAACCCAGCTATTGTACCTAAGTCGACTCTACCCTCCTACTTCTACAATAGGAGGAAAGAAGAACTGATATCTAAAGAGAGAGAAAGAGTGAAGCTTCAAAAAAATGTGGAGTTAAAGAGGAAAATACCATAATCATTAAAGAAGCAATTTAAGATTCTGCTGGTTTGGTGTCCTTAGAATCTTGACCTAGACATGATGGTTCTGTGACCTTGGACAGACTGCTTGAAACACTTAGAGTTAGTTAACTTTCCCTTCTGGAAAGTGAATGTAATGTCACTTGCACAATGAACCTCAGGGTGATGTTGTGAAGAAAGTTATTTGTAAACTATTAAATACTGTGAAGAGGTAGATTAAAAGACCCTAAGTGAGTCACAGGGACCTGGGTTCAAATCTTGCCTTTGAGACAATGCATCAATATTCCCTAAGATATAAATTCCCTAAGATATAAATATAAATGAGCAGGTATCAATATTTGTTGGTAAAGAGTTTCCTCCCTGAGAATTCTTATGGTAATAAAATCATAGATCTGATACAAAACTATTGCTACATGTTTTGTTGACATTACCTAAAAATATAAATTTCATATGTTTTTTTCCCTCTAACAAATATGAATCTCCCCTTTATATCAATAGTCACTGGATGGTGCCAATATCTTGGAGGGGAAAGGTTCACATACCTTAGCATTACTGATAACAAAGGTCTAAATTGGGAGGGGGCATGTTCACTGGCCTTCTTAACCCCAAAGACTGTCTTAGGGCTGTTTCCTTGATGGACAAGCCAGAAGTAGCTTTTTCATATCTCACCTTCTGACAGTGAAATTGAATAAGAATCCCTCTCCAAAATAGAGTTTTCTAGCTCAGGTTTTCCACCTAGCTCCAATGCATGCACAGATAATCTGCAAGTTTAGAGATATTTAATAAATGTGTGTGTCAACCTAATTTTGGTTGTTTTTCTCTTGAGACCAAACTCTGGAGGGTAACATTCGTCCCTTATTAGGAAAAACTCTGGAGTTAATACCATGTTTAATTTTCCTTCTTTAGGAAGACCAGACTTATAGAAGTCATCAATAGATGAGTGTGCACCTGTATATTTACACATATACAACATATATAAACGCAGGCAGCTAGGAAGGAACAGTGAATAGTACATTTTCCTTTGCTCAAATATGATTCCAGACACTAGCTGTGTGATCCTGGGTAAGTCACTTAACCCTGTTTGCCTCAGTTTCCTCATCCATAAAATGTCCTGGAACAGGTAATAGCCAACCACTGTAGTATCATTGCCAAGAAAACTTCACAGAGAGTGACACAATTGACAATGACTACAATAAACCCTACTTGCCAGGGTTTTTGGATAAGAAAATGATATATTTATTGGTAAGAAAGAAAAGAGAATTTATATTTGTTTTTAGGTGATGGCAAGAATACATGCACACATATAACAAAATTTTGTATCAAATCTATGATTTCATTACTATAAAAATTTTCAGGGTGGAAATTCATTGCTGTTGTTGCTCTTATTATCAATGAAGTTTTAAAATTTTGAAATGATCTATGGAGGGGAAAAACATTACAGCACTTTACAATGTATGTGTCACAGCAACCCTATAAAGTATATCACTCATAATTCTTCCTTTACTAATGATGAAATTGAGGAACAGAATGCTTAAATCTCCTTACTAGGGTCCCATTACTGTAAGGTGGAGTATTCAAAGGACAACCATCTCTCTCCAAGTCCGGCACAACCACCATTGTATCACGCTGACTTGTCTGATGATACACATTAGTAATGACTCACAAAAAGGACTAGAGACTAGGGAATCACAGTTCACCGAGTTGATTTGAAGCTGGGAACTTGATTTATTCAATCTCTCCAAGCTCCCTGCTAAGGAGCAATGTTCTGTTTCTTGCTCAAGTACCAGAATGTCTTGTCAAAATATAAAACGGAGAAAGAGACATAATTATTCATATCTGTCAAATGGTTGTGGGTGGACAGAGTTTGAACTGTTCCAAGTCATGCTGGTGAGTCAGGGCAGAAAATTCAAGGCTAAAATGACAGCAAAGCACTTCTCTTAAAAAAAAGGAGAAAACTCAGGTTTTCTAACATATGTCTGTGTATTTATATAGATGCACATGCCAATGCCAATGTCCTCATATGCTGCTCAACAGAAGTATATAAGCATACAAAAACAGATTTGGAAATAGTAAGAACAACATAATCACTATCATTTTTTCATGAACTTTTATATGCATATTAATATATTTATAGATAGGGACACAGACATGTATAATCTTAACTAAAGTAAACACCCTATAGATGCATCTAAATGTATGTAGCTATTTTTAAAAAGTTTTTTTTCCTAGCCATTTTCTTTGGCTCTACATACAAGGACTTTTATTATTTTGCTATAGACTTTGTTACATAAATAACTAATAATCTCCACATTTATATAATATATTAAGACTTAGAGAGTGCTTTTTTCATAACAACTGTTTGAAAAACAGCAGACTAAGACTCAGAGAGAGACAGTTATTTATTTTTATTTCTCACCTATTTGCTCTATTGAACTTCATCATTGTCTTCAGAAACTCATCTTCCTGAAAGATCACATCAGCTCTAAAACTCATCTCCTCCTTAGCTTTTCTCTCCTTTGGACCCCTCCCCTCTCTGTCTAGAAAAAGATTGAGGATGGCTATCACCAGATACTTTATTAAAGGAGAGATCTTGAGGAAGTCATTTCATCTTTCCCATCCTGCTACAAAACTATCAGCATTCCCTCTACCCTACTCTTGTAATTTTTTTCTGTATTATTTTCTCTCATTAGATTTTGATCTCCTTGAGGGTAGGGAGAGAATCAATCTTCCTTTGCATGCCTGCAATGCCTAGTAAATAGTAAAATAGGCTGGTTGGTTGGTTGTTGTCCTTCATTCTTGAAGAGGACCAAAATGACATCATGTTTCAGCAATGGTACAGTTGTCCCCACTGTGGCTGATCAGACTCAAAACAAGCTCTGAATGTTCTACCACAGCTTGGACACAAACAGATATTTGGAATGGAGATGTCTCTAAATTTGTGTATCTCACGTTTCTTTGAAGCCACTGCAATGGAGTGCAGTCCACTTCAGGCATGGAACATAGGGTGACCTTTGGCCAGTGTCTCTGATGTCACTCAATCAATTGCCAAGTTCTTTAGAGAGACCTTGAGAATGACCTTGCATAGCTTCTTCTGACCACAATGTGAGTGACTTTCCTGTGTGAGTTTTCCATAAAATGTCTTATTAGCTCTTTGTTGTTGTTGTTACTGCTGTTGTAGACCATGACATCAGAAAGGTGACATGTATAGTCATGACAAGTACATGAACTGAATTTGAATGTGTGTGTATGTGTGTGTGTAGGGGGGGGGTATTGTGTAAATCACCAGTCTCACTTTCTTTTACAGAGCTACCTGGGTCCAGTGGCCAAATATGAATCAGGATGACTGGAGAGGGCCCTGGATGTGAGACAATCAGGGTTAAGTGACTTGCCCAAAGTCACATAGCTAGTAAGTGTCAAGAGTCTAAGGCTGGGCCAAGATCTGAATGGATGGAGTCACAAAATCCCTAGGCTAAGGGGGCATATCACTTCCTAAAAAGGAACAAAGTTAAAGAAATGAGAGGTAATCAGTTTTGTGAGAGTCAGAGAACTTGGCAGTTCTCTCAGCACAACCTCTTTTTATATGGAAGAGAACCTGATCTTTATGACTGAAAAGGATCAAGTACCTGCATGAATTTGTCTACAGATAAGTGACTAACCCTCTAAAATTGCATTTATAAATTATACTTCTGAGCTATTTTGACGCCTTATTGAGAACACTTCATACATGACATAAAATAGCTGTGATATATTCATCACAACAGTATATTTAATTTTCATCACTAAATGTCTAAAAAACCCCAAATGGATCAGTCAAGGACAAAATGTATAAACATTTAAACCATAGCATGCAATATTCTTAATAACTAAACTTCTCTAGGAAATATTGAAAATCTTGTAAGAAGAAAATTGTGGGAACTGTAAAACAATTTACCACAACCATGCCATTTAGATTTCAGAGCAAGTTCCAAATTGAGTTCCTATGACAACACAAGTAATGTTTTATTATAATCATAGTTGTCTAAAATTCTGATGCCATTTAAAAATCAAAAAATTTTACAAAATGTTTTAGTCTTCTTGTCAAATGTGCTGTACCCTTTTGAACACAAAGTGATTAAATAACAGTTAAAAATTGCTGATGAGCAGCATTAAATGTCAAAAATAATCATGATTTAATGGACTTTTTTTTAAGCTATTGAGAAACATAGCACATTTTCCCCCATTTTGGCCATACGAATTTTACCTGAGTATCTTAGCGTTTTAATTAGGGTAAAAGTTTTCAACACTGAAATTTCAGAAACTCTTTATAAACAGATTAAAATAAAAGAACTTAAATCTCTTCAAGGCATAATAAATGTGAGAAAAACCTATAAATCTAAAAGCAAATCTTCCTTTTAAATAATATTGCTATTAAATAGTATTTAAAGCATGGAAATAGTCATTGCTGCTAATCTCACCAATTTACTGAGTCTATTTTCTGAGGACCAGAAAAGTATGCAGAGGCTTCTTAGCACCATATGAATCATTTGATAATTAATTCTTGGACCTTGAAAATCCATGAAACAAAGAAATATATGAAATAGTGCTCAACTCTGTGCATTCTCTTCTACATCTCCAGTGATAGTATCAGAATAGTGGGAAAATTGGGTAGAAAGTGGTAAGAATCTTACCATTCTTGGGCTGCCTACAAATTAACTTTACTTAAAAAAACACTATAAGATACCAGTTCAATATTCAGTAAATGAATATACTGATGAAAAAACAATTATATATCAATAATGAGTTTCTCCAACAAATTAAGATGACAGAAGGAAATTGCAGCCAACTAAAAGGATGAATTTGCAGATTCTCCTTGCATGGTACAAGTAAAGGAGTTGGCACTAGCTTTTTTAATGCATGTAAAGGCTGTAACAAGGATATTTGCTAAGCTTGTATTATAATGCTCAAGACAAATACTTGGAAACAAATTATCCTCATAGAAACTTTACTACTTTCTGCAAAACACCAAAATTAAAAAAATGGTCAAGGGAGATTCTATCAAGAAATAAAGACTCTCAATGACCAAGCTGAATGCTAGGGGACAAACCTGGCAAACCTCCTTCATCATCTTAACTGGGGTCAGTCTCTGCTATGTGTACCAGATATTATCAAGCATGTAGGTAGTACAATGGATAGAGTGCCAGTCCTGGTGACAGGTGAATCCAAGTTCAAATCTGATCTCAAACACTGAGACACTGGTCGAGTCATTTAATCCTTTTTGCCTCAATTTTCTCATCTATAAAATGAGTTGAAGAAAGAAAACTATTTAGGGATCATTGCCAAGAAAACTTCAAATGGGTCATGAAGAGTCAGAGATGACAAACTCCTCAACAATAAATCAGATAGCATTGCTTAGAGATCTATGTTAATAAGACAGGACTAAATTTCTCTAGAATCTTCTGAACAAATAACATAAAGTTTTTATTTCAGCATCTACCCAAGTAGAAAAAGATTTTATCAGCTTCAAAGAAAGTATGTCAGAAAGAACACTTTCAACATCTGCTGCCTTTATAATAGGCTGCTCACTAGGAGAGCTGCCAGATACAAATGGATATGATTTAGAAGCTCTCATTTCCCAAGTCATGCTCACTGAGTCACTTCAGCTTTTGGTTAGGGGAGTCTAAAGTTTCTTTCATTGTTGTGTGAAGTTTTCCCTCATCATTGCTCACTGAGTCTCCTCCCTCTAGTCTTTTGGATGCACATTTGACATAATTCTATAGGTGACTAGAATAAAGGATCCAATTACAGGCAACATCTGATCCACAAGGAGAGTTGATAGAGAGCTTTGCTGAGTCAATCAAATGCAACCACAGCATCTGTGCACAATATTGGAGTGAATGTTTTAGGGCTTTCCCTATTAGCAGGAACTCAGACCCCCAAAAAACCATCCTTGACTTACTCTACAACATACAAATCTACTTTTAAGTACTGCCACAAGAATCCCTACTGCATAGTCTTATTAGAAAAACCTCTAGCAAATAAATTTTTTAACAATTAAAATTTTCCCTAAAATAGTCCTCTGATTCTCACCACTTTGTCCAAGTACTCTAAAATACGGGAGGACTTATTTGCAAGGCAGTTAACTCAAAATTGGGGTTCACATGAACTTTCTTCTATTTAATGGCTAACTGATTCATAGCAAATCATCTAATTAACAATAAAAATTTAGTTTTTTCACCTGTGAAATGGATATCATATTATAAGCATTATCTGCCTAATATATTATTCTAAGAAAATGATTTGAAAAAATAAAGCACTATATAAGATATGACTAATTGTGTTATATAACAAAGAAATATGGCTGATATGATTTCTAAAATCAACAGAATCTACTCGGAGTACAAATTTACTCAGTGAAATTTCCAAGAATTATGTGTGATCCTTGAATTCTCACTTTCTTCCACCTTTCAAAGTAGAGTAAATTCAGATAGCCCATTAAACCATGAGCTCAGACTTTGCCAGGACTTGAATCTCTATGCATCGTATTCAGGTTGAGCTCAAATGTTTGGTCCTTTTACTGTTTATATGACTAATAAATGCACTGAAATGAAACTCTTTTATAATGAAATTAACTACTAAAAACAACAGTCATTTGGGTACTGTTGAAGTTGAGAAATGACATCCTAACCTCATCATTCTAGTTCAGTGGTAGCAGTGCTGTCCACCTGCAGGGCTCTAAAAAGAACCTAGTTGACAGCCACCTATTGGCATGAGGAGATACTGCTCAAACAGAAGACATATTCAACTCCTTAGCTAGGTGAGACTATTAAAAAAACAACGTGGGAGTATCTCCATGCTGCTTGAATGACTGAGGAACCTTAGTCTTCTTCACATAGGGAAACAGTTGTTCTGACCATTGCCAGCTTCTTTCTAACTTATTTTCCTCCCTGTAAGAAACCATGGATAGATTGGTTTCAGGGAATCATGGAAAGACTTAGATAAATTGATACAAAATGAAGTAATTGGAGACAAGTAAACAAAATGCACAATGAATATTGTTTGGTCATTTTTCATTTGTGTTTCATTCTTCATGACACCATTTGGTTTTTTTTTTCAGTATTAACTGGGATCCTAATCTGAATCCACTACCTAACTAGATCTGTGCTATCTTCCATACCCCATCTACTTAAATTAAACTTCATCCCTGACCTCTTCTAAACTTTCCTAGTTTATTTCTACTTATGTCCTGGAGCCACACTTCTCTTTTCATCTCTTAACTCTAATTCTCCTTATCCCCTATTTTCCTGTTTCTCCTCCTCCTCCTCCCCCCCTTCCTGAAAGTCTTTAACACTTTAACCCTACTTTCCTAGGGTTCTTTGTTGATAATCTTGCATGTGACAGAGACAGTGTTTTATTAAATTCTGAAGTTCTCAAAAGTACATGGGAAAAGTGCCAAAGAAAACATCAACTGTTCACAGATAGGTCGAGCTAATATAATAAAAATAACAATTCTTCCAAAATTACTTTAATGAGTTAGAAAATGTTATAAGTAAATTCATATGGAGAAATAAAAAGTCAAGAATTTCCAGGGACTCAATAAAAAAGTGCAAAAGAAGGTGGCTTAGCCTTACCAGATCTAAAATTATATTGTACAGCATCAGCCATCAAAACCATGTGTTATTGGCTAAGAAATAGAGCAGTGGATCAGTGGAATAGACTAGGTGCAATAGCAGGAAACGGTTATAGTAATCAGCTGTCTGATAAACCCAGAGTTCAGCTATTGGGATAAAAACTCTCTCTTTGATAAAAACTATTGGGAAAATGGAAAGTTAGTATAGAAGAAACTTAGATTAGACCAATACCTCACATACTATACAAAGATAAGATCAAAATGGATATAGAATTTAGGCATAAAAAACAATATTATAGGCAAATTAGAAGATCAAGGAGTAGTTTACCTGTCAGATCTATGGAAAGGGAAGCAGTTTATGACCAAGGAAGAGATGGATAACATCATTAAAAACAAACTAGATAATTTTGATTGAATTAAAAAGCTTTTGCACAGACAAAACCACTGTAACCAAGATCAAAAGAAATGCAGTAAAATGGGAAACAATTTTTACTACTAGTATTTCTAAAAAAGGACTCGTTTCTAAAATATTCAGAGAACTGAGTCAAATTTTCAAAAAATAAGCCATTCCCCAATTGATAAATGGTCAGAAGATCTGCAAAAGCAACTTACAGCTGAGGAAATCAAAGCAATCCATAGTCATAAGAAAAAAATTGCTCTAAATCATTACTTATTAGAGAAATGCAAATTAAAGCATCTCTGAGATACCACCTCACACCTCTCAGACTGGCCAATATGACCAGAAAGGACAATGATCAATGTTGGAAGGGATGTGGGAAATCTGGGACACTAATACATTATTGGTGGAGCTGTAAACTCATCCAAACTTTCTGGAGAGCAATTTGGAATTAAGCCCAAAGGGCAACAAAAATGTGCATACTCTTTGATCCAGCAATGCCACCCCTGGGTCTATACCCTGAAGAGATAATGAAAAAGGATAGAAATATCACTTATACAAAAATATTCATAGTAGCCCTGTTTGTGGTGGTAAAGAATTAGAAATTACGTGAATATCCTTCAGTTAGGGAATGGCTTAACAAACTGTGGTATATGTGTGCCATGGAACACTATTATTCTATTAGAAACCAGGAGGGATGAACTTGCTCATTCCATCAATGCAAAAACCAGGGACAATTTTGGGCTGTCTGCAATGGAGAATACCATCTGTATCCAGAGAATAAAGAACTATGGACTTTGAACAAAGACCAAAGACCTTCAATTTAGAAAAAAAACCCATTATCTTATTATGTAATTTTGCTGTCTCTTATACTTTATTTTTCTTCCTTAAGGATATAATTTCTCTCTCATCACATTCAACTGAGATCAATGTCTACCATGGAAACAATGTAAAGACTAACAGAATACCTTCTGTGGGGGGAAGGGAAGCAAGAATGGGAGAAATTTTATAAAACACAAATAAAATCTTATTTAAAAAATAAAATAAAAAGGCATACCCCAAACCACAAAAAAGAAAAAGTTCCAAAAATATTCAATCCAGTACATGAACTTGGACCACATGGTAGACAGAAAAAGCATGCTGAAGACCTGAATCTGAATTCAAAATCATCTGCTTACTATCTTTATAACGTGGAGCAATTATCTTATTTTAAGGCTCAATTTCTTCATCTATAAAATGGACAAGTTAATATTTACCTCACCTATCTCACAAGGTTGTTGTGAAGATCCAATGAATTATGTTATTTAAAAAGTATATTATAGCCATACCATGTTATTTATCATCATCATCATCATCATCATCATCATGATGCCTCCACTGAAAGTTGACTCTCAGGCACTGTTTACTGCGAAGTGCAAGCTCAGATAGGTTTTATGCCAAACTGGAAAAAATTCAACTTATAGACCTGGTAATAAACTATGTATCTGACATATAAATGAGTCTAGAGAGGTTCAACAACAGTTTGGCCACAAGATGATTATTGGCGTTTTTTGGTAAAAGGCATTTTAATAAGACCATCTGTTTTTATTATGAATGGGTTGTAAGATATTTCAATGGAGGGAATCTTCAAAATCACAAAGTAATAGATCCTCATGTTATGCTTATTTGAGCCTCCTTTCCTCAAAATTGATATATATTATCATCAATCCTCATTGGTCAATTTGGAACTTGAGTTTATACTCTCCTGATTTCAGAAATAGTATGAATGAAATGCAGGTCTCATATTATTTTCTATGCTTAACATAATTCAAGGGGAAATGTCAGCCCCACTTTAATGTCTTTTCATGTTTCCAAACCCTAATGTTCAAAATAATATTCAAAAGAGAAATTATCTTATTTGCCAAATGTCTTCTCTGAGAAAAAGTCAGCCAATATATATTTAAAGGGATATAAATACAGGTGTGCATAGATATAGAAATTATTACTGAAGATTTATATGACACTATGAAAATCACTAATTTACATTAAACTTCTGAACTTCTGAAATAATTTGGTTTAGATTGGGTTTGCTAGACAGATCTACTTTCAACTCTATTCTATTATCAGTAGTAGATTGGCTTTGACACCTTTAATCAATTAAAGTGTCCCACTGACAAGGCATACAAAACATGATGCTTAATCTCTGATTGCTTGTAATTGAAATAGGAGTATAAAACAAAGAAAAAGATAAATGAGGTCATGTGGCATTGACAGTGCACACACAAAATTAAACAAAACAAAGCCTTTGCATAAAATTAACAGATTAACTATGCAAGTCTTCCAGGTGATGCCTTCTCAGCATGAAAATGATAATGTTCCATCAAAAGCAAAAATTAGCAGTAGGTGTTTCTTTGCTTGTTAGATCTGTTTTATTGTAACTGGCATCCTCATTGTGCAATACATTGGTATTTGACTTGGCATCAGAATAATTTGGTTTAAATCTTTTTCTTGATGTGGTCAAAAATTTGATAGAGGAAAACTAAATCTAACTGGTAGGCACTTTGGTATTTAAATAAATTTCCTGGAAATAAGATACAGTACTGGATACAGTGGGGTGATAATTTTTAAAATTGTTTTATGTTATTTCTATGACAGGATTCCAACAAAGTCATGTGGATTAAGTAATACTAATTTCCATAAAGCACATGGGAAATGACAGAAAAATTTTGTTTTTTCCCACTTTTAATCCTTTATCAATGATCACAGCTTCTGACTGGATAAATATCAAGGTTGACTGAAGTGGTCCATGTGCTACTTTTTTTCTGATGCCTCAGCAAATCCAAACCCTCATTCAATTTCTAATCCTGATAAATAAATTTCACCTTCATCCCTGTCCCATAATCTCTTGATCCTGGTAATAATAAGTAGCTCTGAGAACTTTTTAATCACATCTGAGCCTGATTAGAAATGCCCCCCACACACATGTGGCATGGATTTCCTATTCTCTACCAAGAATATTTTTAGGGAATATAACTCCCCTACTTGAATTTCAACTTTGATAATGTGCTTTCCCCAGTACAACTTTATCCCCCTCCCATTGGTAAGTTTATTGTATTTGAAAATATTCTTTCATAATCTTGGTCTTTAAAGATACCATGTCTAAATATGTTCCTAAAAGATTTCATGCTGCCACCTGGTGTTAGCAATGGATAAAACCAATATTGCCCTTTAGAAGAGGGATTTGGAAGTCACTTTCATATCTTTGATAAAGCAGAAATAATATCATTCAAAGAACCAATCTGAATTCATCATGAATTGGCATGATAATGATATCACCTCTTAATTTGAAAAGATTATTTACTGTGTTAATAGATGAGTACCTTCAATCATGACTATGTATAATGTTTCTGTTTATTCCTGCCCCATTTGATTAAAAAAAATTATAGTTTGTACCCAGAAGCAAAAAATAACAATACTTAAATATTCTAATTCCTATGTGAATATTTCAGTATTATCTATGGTTTCCTAAGTTCCAGTGTTCCATCCCCTGAAACAGATTTCAACCTCTTCCATATTTTAGTAGATCTTAATAAGAAGCTGTGACTGAAAATAATCACTTGGTTGTCCCTTCCTCCAATGATGAGATCCTCCAAATTTGGGATATTTCTCAGACTGCCAGAGGCAAAAGATATGATGTGATAGTTTAATGAATAAAAACACTGAATTTGGTGTAAAGTAAATCCAGAATTAAATCATAGCTTGCTCCTTAATAGTTGGAATGAATTTGGGCAAGTCAATCACTTAATCCCACTGAGCCTCTTTCCTCATCTGTAAAATAAAATAATTGGACTAAACAACTTTCTTTAACTCCTTAGACCATGTCATCTTCAGAGTGTTGCTGCTTGGTAAAATATGCCTATTCTTTTCTTCTGTTAATCTAGTTTGTAAAAACCCATGGTTAATCCCTGGTCACAGTGAAGTATTTTTTTCACACAGTGAAGTATTACAGTGATATTTCAGTAGAGATAGATAGTCATGTCTGGTCGATAAGTAAATTCTGATTTACTTAACTTACTGCTTCTTTACTGACTGCAAGGCCAAAAGTAGCAAAGTATATAGATAAATTGATTTGCAAGCCTAAGGCAATTCATTTCCTTCAATATAAATTGTGGGACTTGGAATAAATTGTTTCTAAGGTCCATTCCAGATATCAAATCCATGATACTATGTTGTTTTTAAGTAAAGCTTTAACTTTCTTACTTCTTGAGCATAAAAGCTAAAATCACATATGGACACTAGGTGGCAGCTTTGCATTCTCCTTGATTTTTCAACATCCTAAACAAAGACAGTTTTAAAGCTGCAACAAGCTTTAAAGAGAACACAATCCAACTACCTCAATTTACAATTAAATTTCTTTACAGGATCCATGTCCTATCTCCTCTGTTAAAGTGTACTCGAGGCTTTCTTGCTCTCTCCCCCTCTCTCCCCCCCCCCTTTCTCTCTCTGTCACCACACACACACACACACACACAAACACACACACACACACACAGAGACAAAAAGAGACAAAGCACTCTTCTCAGCGTCATTTTTTTTTTCTGTGGACTTCATCAACATCCATGAGTTCAAATATCATGCAGTTGACTCCCGCCATCTCCATATGTAGCCCTCTCATTTTTCTCTTGAACTCTAATCCTTCATTTCCTGACTGGCTGATTGATATGAGAACATTGATAGGTAATCTGGTATACTAAATATAAGAGTGCTGGCCTTATAGTCAGGAAGCCCTGAGATACAATTGTGCTTCTAACAATGACCAACTATGTAACTCTGGATAAATCATTTTCATACTTGCTGAGGCTCTTTATCTTAAAGATAAAATGAGGAGCTTGGGTTAGATGGCCTCAAAAGCCCTTCTAGTTCTAAAGCTATATTCCTAAGATTTTCAGCCAGATTCGTCACAGACATTTCAAATTCAACATTTCCAAAACAGAACTCATTCTGTGTCACCCTAAATGTACCCTTCCTCTTTACTGCCCTACTTATATTAAAAGTTCTAAGATCCTTCCAGTCACCAGCATTCAAAAATGTTTCCCTCTCATTACTATTGCATATTCAATCAGGTACCAAATCTTTTGAACTAACCTCCCCAAAGCTCCCAACCTCTTCTCTCCATTCATCTGTTCAAAATGCTTTCACTTCTCAATGACTTCCATACATGCAGCCCCCTCCTTTCTCTGACCCAGCCTCTAACTCAGTTACAAAACTGATAGTCCTGGAGTAGGTAACAGGTTGTATCATGACATATTTCTAGTCAAAAAATTTCATTGTCTTCAGATTGATTCTAAGATAAAATGTAAACTCCAGTTTTGTACCTAAAACTTTATAAGGTGACTCCAACTCACTTTTCCTTACTAGTTTTGTACTGTTTACCCTGAAGTACTCCATGCACTAATTAAAGACTCTCTGCTTTTGTATAACCTAAAATTATTACCTTTCTTTCTCATCCTACAAACTCATCAAGGTTCAACTCAAGAATTACCTCCTTTCAAGAGGTCTTTCCTGATTCTGAAATTATATCATATTTAATATATATTAAAAATAGTATAGTGAATAAATATATTCACATATTGTGCATATACATGCATGTTTTTAACCATAACATAATGCTCAGTGTATATTTTGGTTTTGCCCAGTAAAATTTAAGTTCCTAGAAGACATGCATGTCTTGGTATTTGATTTTTAAATTCCTTTGCCGACTTACAATGCTTGGTCTGGCAGTGTCTAAATGAATATTTACTAAAATAGTTACTAAATGTTTACTAAAATGAATTGAAATTGAGAGTCAAAAAGCTTAAAAGTTGCCCAAATGTATAGAGCTACTTTAAGGAAATACCAGGGCAAGAATCCATACTTTTTAGATTCCAGGCCAAATCTCTTTGTGTAGAAAAAATTAAAAAAAAGAAAATTTCTCTAGGGAGAAGGTCCATCTTTACAAAAGCAGTCAAACACTCAGGTTTCCAGAACTTGAACTCCGTGAATATTATTCTGCACATTTTGGGGAAAATCAATAAAAGTCTATTTCTCTTATTCTTACTGACTACATGGCCCAAGAGAGTATGATAAGTTTAAATCTTTAATTGCATTAAGCCTTTTTGGATGCTTTGAAAATTTTTTACCATTACATTGCAATTATATAGCAAGCATTTTAACTTACATTTGTCATATTATTTGAAAACTCACTTTTAATAACCTATAAAACTGAGAGTAGAAAATATATTTCTTCATAGAAAGATAGCTACCCACAATTAAGTACCCTACCCAGGGCCACAAACCTAGTAAGTCAAAGAATAGGATTGGAACCCAGGATTGCCTTAACTGTTTCCATTGGTTTGGACTTAAGTTAGCCAGCATGGTTGTCGGTATGTCATCATGCCCCACACCACATTTATTGATGTTAGACAAACATTGTGGCAGGCATATTCTAAGACCTATAGGTCAAAGTTTCAGTCTAGTTTCAGATTTAGATTTGATGCCAGTGTGATTTATATTCCAGGTCTTAGCACATTTCTCTCAAGTTCCTGCTGCTCTTAAGTTCTGTTATCTCCTTCTAAAGCAATGAGCACTTCTATTCTTTATCATAGAAATTCAAAGGGCCTGTTGATGGGAATTCTCCCACACCCTGATCAAACTCAGCACATCCATCAAGAATGAGCTGAAGCCTGTTTGTAGCTATTTGGATCAGAAAATTTCACACCAGAAAATCATAAAGGCAAAGGCAGCAGATGTGGCTCCATAAATGATTCCTCAAAGTAAAATGCAGGCAGACTACTGGTCAAGATGAAAAAGCTTTAAGGATACAAATCCTTAGTGATGGGGACTTGACCTGCATTTTCACTGGTATGGGAAACATCTAGATGAAAAACCCCTACAATTCAGGTCGGCACTTCTCTAAAACTCATAGACTTAGAGAATTATCTAGCGCCCTAAAAGCTTGTGACTTCCCCAAGGTCACAAAACCAGTTTTTGCAGGAGTTGGACATAAATCCAGGTCTTCCGGTCCCTAAGAGTATCCATTGTACCACAATGCCTCTCATGGATTCAACTACATTTCAGCCTCCTTACCCCTTTCCCTGAAGAAAATGGAGGCACTGTCACATTTACCCTTTAGATAGCAAGGGATTCACCAATATGAGTAAACTGTCTTCATTGCAGTGGAGCTGCTGACAAAGAATCTTTTCTTTGACACATGATATTTCTGCATATAACTCTTCTCCCCTGTGCAGGATCCTACTTCCTGGCAATTGGTCTATGAAATAATTTCTCTTTCTGTTGCTCCTCTCAGCTTGGCGCTGTTTCCATTATTCCCTCTCTTCCTTACCCTACAGCATTTAGGATATGGAGTTGGCATGGCCTGGGGTTTCCAGCCAACACTTCCTCCTTCCAACAGCCGGCATGTCTAGCAGAGGGTTCTGTGAAATGAAAAGACTTCTAGGCTCTGCTTGCACACACAGCAGATGTTCTTGTAAGGCAAAGGTTTTGATTTTTTTCTCTCCCCTGAATTCAGGTTTACAGGAGATAATGATTTTCAGAAATCTGCAAATTCTGTAGGTTTGAAGTAAAAATCGTAACTGAATTGTCCCCTTAGAAATCCAAAATGGAAGAAAATTCGTTGGGGAGGTTTGTTAAATGTTAATTTACTAATATCTTTTTTGACAGCTCAATTATTACATTGGTAGGATAATTGTAGTTTTTTTTTTCTTTTTTAAGCCTAGAAGATCTTATTACAATAGCCTTCTGGTTGGTGGCCTTCCTTCAATCACTCCAATGCTCTCCTCACCTAGTCCATCCTCTACTAGGTTACAAAGTGGTCTTCCTAAAATATGCAGTTGATCATATTACTCCCTTCTTCAAGAAACTCCAATTTCTCTCCTTCCACATCAAATCTTCTGTCTTTTTCCAAACCTTTTACTACTTGTCTCCTTTCTACCTTTAAGCCACTTTATGCACCTCCCAGTGACATTCCAGGGACATTGGCTTCATTCTGTTACTCACACATGAGGTACCACCTCCTAATGAATGACTGGCTGGCCCACATGCCTGGAATGCTCCCCTTACTTGTCTCTGTTTCCTGATTTCCTTCAAGATTCAGCTCAAATTCTACCTTCTTCATCAGATCTCTTATGATGACCCTCCACTCTACCTTGTTAACCCCAGAGACTTCCTTCTGAGATTAGTTCTGATTTACCCTGTCTATATCTTACAAGTACTTAAGTTATTTGCATGCTGTTTCCCTGGTTAGAATGCGAGCCCCTTTTGCCTTTCTCTATAGCCCTGGATATTAGCATTGACTTGTCTGAATAAAATACTTTTTAAGGAATAATACTCTAGGGGCAGCTAGGTGGCGCAGCAGACAGAGCACCAGCCCTGTCAATCTGGCCTCAGACACTTAATTCCCTAGCTGTGTAGCCTTGGGCAAGCCCCTTAACCCTATTGCCTTGCAAAAGCCTTTAAAAAAAAAAAGAAAGAAAGAATGCTCTAAAATGAGAGACACTAAAGGCAAAATCAATAATACTTGGGATATGGGGTATATATGAGAGGGAAGAAAAAAGGGTTATTCTCTATTGTTAAATCTGGGGGACTGGAAGGATAATAGTATCCTAAGCAGAAATAGGGAAGTTTGGACAAGGGATAGGTTTGGTTTAAAAGAACTTTCTTTAGGTGAGTTTATAACTTATAAATAGTTCACAGAAAACACTTTCTTTTACTAAATGGAAAATCCATCATCTATAACAGATTCAATCTGATGCACTGAAAATGGTTTTCAATGAAATCACAAAATGCTTTTTAAAAATTATTCAATTTCACTGTGAATTTACAAACTTACATTTAACCTGGTTGCATTCATGTTTGCTCTGTTTCTCGATTTTAGAAATGTTAAGTGGCAATTATTCATTAAATGGTAACCTTGAAGGATCTCAATATGTGACATATTCAGTATTTATAGTTAACTTCCACAGAAGCATCATTTTTAACACAGTTGCTTCCATTAAACTTTTAAAATATATGTTATTATTAAATAGCACTGGAATCAATTAAAGTATTGCTGAGATAATCAGAATAATAGCTCTTCTCACTGATAAAAATATAACCTATAGTTTAATCCTGTCAGTTGAAAAATATATAACAAATTGGAATAAACTTTAGAACTGGGCAGTAGTAAAAATGATAACCATAAACTGTAATTTCTATAAAATATAAATTTAAAATGATAATGGAAGTCTTAAAAACTTAAAAAAACAATTGAATGTCAAGGAAATAAATTGAGACTGGGGTTTTTGTTTAATTGACAAAAGAATATTTCTTGAATGGAAACACCTGCCAGATTTTCCAGATGTAGGAGGGAGTTAGTACTGATTTAGGTATGACAGAGAATAGAGTGACATGGGAAGAAAGAAGTTAATCTTTAGAAGAAAATAAGAATGTTACACTATAGAGAATGTCAAAGTTGGAAAGGCACCAGAGAGAGGTTGCCTAGTCCAACTATACCACAAACACAAAAATCTCTGTAACATCCCCCTCACCCCCAAATGATCATCCTGCCTCTATGTGAAAATCTCTTGGGCTAGAGAAAACTTCTTCCTGTAGTAATTATCCACTTTACTTCTATGTGAGCTGAAATCTGTTTCTCCACAATTTCTACCAATTAATTATCCCTACATTCTCAGATCAAGAAAAGTGAGATGTTTCTTTTGCATTCCATGCTTTCAAATACTTCAGGACAACTGTTTCAAATCCTCTCATTAATCAGGGTTGTACTTCTTGTCAACATCTTTTGCAGAACTATACATGGTTTGGCCAGGACAATCACTAATGGGACCAACACCTCTCCCTTTAATGTAACCTGAGATCACATGGATGATTTTGGTTATTACACTGACCATCTTGAGCTTGAAACATCTATTTTTTACACAAACTTTTGCCTATCCACATACAGACCGTTCTATATTGGTGCATTGAATTATTATAACCTAAATAAAAGAATTTGCCTTTAGACAACAAAAATCAGGTTATTAATTTCAGACTACTGATACAGCCTATTACAACTTTTTGAATGTTCATTCTGTTCTCTAATATATTACTTCCAGCTTTGAGTCATTTGTAGTTCTGATAAGTATGCTTTCTATTCATGTTTTCATGCAGGTCAATGATAAAAATTTCAAATAGAACAGTGAAAGGAAGACCCCTAGAGTATGAGTACTGTAAAAGAGATCTTCTTTCAATTTGACATTAATCTATTATATTCTGCTCTTCAGGTTTAGTCATTTAATCAGTTCTGAATGGGGATGTGACCAAACAATAGAGGGATGAGGAAACATATTTCAATCCATCATTTCTGTGATAGCTCATTTTCAATGCAATCACACACATGTCTTTCACCTATTTCCACCTGAACCCCAAACTCTGCCCTCTAACACAGGTGGACAGGCAAAAACTTTCAGACTTTTCAGACTTTAATTTTCTGAGACTCTTTTATGAGAGACTCATAGGAGCAGCTATAAAAAAGCTTGGAATATTCTTTCCTTATTGCACCACTAAACCAACCTACTGTTCCTCACATTGCTGCCATCAGTTTTCCACAATAATAACAAGACACAATTCTTTCCCAGACCTCTCTTCCATTTTAAGTAAAACACAGGATGAGCAGACTTGGGTGGGTTGTAATCTGCACGATGATCCCAATATCTTATAAATTTCCCTGTTTTTGTCCAGGTCATCACTATCCTGCCAGTCACCTCAGTTTGCAAACTCTTCTTATTCTCAACTCATCCAAGCAATTACCAAATCATGTCATTTCTAGCTATCCATCATTTCTCTATTTGATTTTCCTTCTCTTTGTTCACATAGCTGATGTATGGTCCTCATCAAGTGTCTCCTAGATCTATGCAACAATCTTTAAGTGATTTTCCCAGCTTCAAGTCTTGCCCCACTCCAATATATCACTAATGCATCTACTGGGGTTATTGTAATAAAATGCACAACAGACTATATTACCTCATTATCAATAAAATTCACTGTCAAAGATTTTTGCTTAGCATTTAGACCTTTATAAACTAGCCTACCTATTCTCGTTTTACTATTCACTTCTCTTTTTGCACACTGTGGCCCAGCTAACATGGCTTTCTTACTTTTCTTATTTTTCTTCACTCTTATACAAAACTATATCTAAATATCCAAATTTGAATAGAATATTAAGGTGTAATATCATCCATTAAACATAACCACATAATGAGGGATGGGTTTAAACCTTTATGGAAATAATACTATTCAATGAAATAGGATTTTCAAATATTCTTGATGAAAAAGACAATAGAGAATATGACATTAAAATACAAGAATCAAGAGAAGTTTTAAAAAGTTAAGACAGGAATGGAAAATTCTAAGGAATTTATGGGAACTCCATGGGAAGCTGATACTTTTAACTCATAAGACTTTCCTCCTTATTAGGGCAGTTAGTAAGATAATTAGATAGTGGTGATATGAATATGAAATGATAGTATCTAAAAAAAATAAAATTAAGATGTGAGAAAGAACTGCTTTAGGAGAAAGGGCAAGAGAGGGGAAGAATTGGGGTAAATTATCTCACATAAAAGAGACAAGAAATAGCTTTTATAGCAGAGAAGGGAAAGGTGGGGAGGGAGACAGAGTGAACCTTACTTTCATTAGAATTGGTTCAAAGAAGGAACAGCATACACACACATACACACACAATCAATTGGATATAGAAATCTCTTTTCCTTCAGGCAAGTTGAAAGGGGAGTGGAGTGGGGAGGAGGGACAATGATAAGGGCATATTGGGAAAGGTGCTAGTCAGAAGCAAAACACCATTGAGAAGGGACCCAGGGAAAGGAGAGAGAGAGAGAGAACTGAATAAAAGAATTGGGGAGAGGGGGAGAAAATGGGATGGAAGGAAATACATATAGAAATCATAAATGAAAAAAAATTTATTTTAAGGCAATGATATTAAGCAACTTCCCAAGGTCACACAGTTAATTAAGTGTCTGAGGTCTGATTTGAACTCAGGTCCACCTGACTCCAGGGCCAGTGTTCTATCCTATTCACTGCACCACCTAGCTGCCCCTTGTACTGAAAAATTTCTGTTAAAAGACTTCTCAAATATATAGATAATTAAGTCAAATATATAATAATACATGTCATTTCCACAATTGATAAATGATCAAAAATGTGAACAACTTTAGATGAAGTAATCAAAGCAATCTATAGTTATATGAAAAGGTTCTCTAAATTACTATTGATTGAAGAAATGCAAATTAAAACAACACTGAGGTACTACCTCACACTTATTAGATTGGCTAAAAGGGACAGAAAGCATTTTTTAAAAAAATTTACTTGAGTTTTTTTAAATCTATGTTTTCTTTCACATGATTAAAATGGAAATGTTTTGCCTGACTATACATGCATAATTTGCATTGAATTGCTTGCCTTTTCAATGAGGGAGTGAAGAGGGAGGGAGGAAGAGAATTTGGAATTAAGTTTTTAAAAATAACATGATTTTAACATGATTTTTCCATTAATTGGGGAAAAATAAAATAATAAATTGAAAAATATTTCTATATAATATCATATTAATATGTATATGTATATATTTATAAACACATATATAATACATTCTTATACATGTTTGTGTCCTTCAGTCAGATTTCCTAGACCTAAGGGATCTTTTCCCTTTTTTTAGAATAATTCCAAACTATTTTCTAGCATGACTTGATCAATTCACAGCTTCCATTAATCCAAAATCCAATGCAACATTCCAGGTAAATGACCTAAATGGAAGTAATGATGTTCAGTACAGGTGGATTTTTTTTCTTATAACTCTCCCTAATACTTGATGTACAGATTAGTCAGGACGGTGTGAATGTGGTGGCAGCTGCTTGTTTCCTCTACCCAATTAAACTTTGGGGGCAGCATTTGGCACCTGGTCCCCTGTATCTGGCATTAGCCAAAAAGGAAAAAAAAATACTGGGGACAGTAAAGGATCAAATTAATTCAAGTTTTACAGTTCCTTCCCTGAGAAGGTCCACAGGTTTTTGGAGTGAATGGAGCCCTCAAGTTCCTAAACTGCTGTCAAATCCTTACTGTCCTCTTTAAGAATCCTGCGATTAGCTTTACTTCAAAAATCTGACTAGTTCTAGTTTCTGGTGCACTCATGTGTCTCCAGGCTAAACAGGAGGCCTCATGTTCCTCCAATTACTGGCCTGCATGATGTGGTTGTGAACCAGGAAGGAGGTGACATTTATTCACTTTGCAGGCTGGTTAGGTCAATGTAAAAACAGATGTCATATTTACAGATGAATTCTAATTGGTCTGCAGACCAAAAGTCAAATAGCATGTGTTCAGGGCCCAGAGAAATCGGGATATGCCTAAGGCAATCAAGCAGAAGACCTAAAATAAATTGTAATACAATGCACATCTCAGTTTTGATAGACCAGGTTTTTTTGCATGAATTTCACAGTTCAGTAAACTCTGCAGACAGGTTCTCTGAGCCCTGATCCTCATGTGCAGGAGCAGGGTGAGAGAGTAGGAAAAAGGAGGAAGAGGAGGAAAAAGGGGACCATATGTTGGCCAGGCTCTTGCAAAAGCAATTAGGGTAATTATCTTTGTGAGGTCGAAAATTTGCAGAGCGCTTCACCTGAAGCACACTGTAAGGCTTAATTTCTTATTTTCATTTCTTAATACTATAAAATAAGGGGTTTAGGGCATCACTGGCATCCATGAAAGCATTTCTACATGGTTCCTTATAAAACAGACTATCCCTTTAGTAGAACAATTATTCTACAGAAGGCATTCTTATAGAATTGAATATTCTCAGATATGTAAAAATTATCACAAAAAAAGTTTGGGAAATAATTTATCTTAAGAGTTGTCCCCAGGGTGCTGCTGTAACCCCTGTTACCATGATACCACAGGCAGGAATGCTTTGGAAACAGAATTCTGCTTTGGTCTAAGGTCACCTAGTATATAATAATATTGAAGAATTCAAAGAAATACATATGAAGTAATGCAAAGTAAATAGAATTATGAGGATAATTGACATAGTGCTCACAATGTTGTAAAGGAAAATAATGAGGAAAGACTTCAGAATTTTGACCCCATAGTGATTAATTGTTCTTGAATATCAAATACTACCAAATAATCTATTGGTGGATAAATACTACAATCCACAAAAATAAAGATGAATATTATTGAGTGGGCAAAAGGAAGGGGGGGTAAGATAGATGAGCAATTAGAGAACAATGATGGATAGTTGGAGCAAAAAAGATGGCCATCAAAGAAATGATATCTTACTTGGAAAAGGAGATGGGTTGATCATATAGTGAGAGAAAAAGAAAACTTGCACAAATCAGAATTTACACTGTGTGTCTGAAGATGTCAAAATAAGTGACAAAGGCCCCTAATATGTTAGGTGAACCCTTTGTGATGACCCCTTTATGGGAAGAAATGCAAGAATTATCTGAGAAGGGTAATATTGAATGGGATTAGATCTCTATCCTTGAGAATATCCATATTAATGTGATAACAACTCCATTTGAATATTAAGTATAATCAGTAATTAATCAATTCTGAATTGTAGCATAAGCAATTTTTTTGTCTCCCAGACATGTTTGGAACTTAGGAAGAATAGATACACGTCTATATGATGTCCCATAAGTTTTAAAATGCAGTTTTAAACTTCAATAGTTTAGTACCTCCCAATTATCCCTAAATACAGTTGATAAAATTAAATACAAGCAGGTAAATGAAATCTTAAGCCAACTGGAGACATCACTATTATAGTACCTTCATTGGAGCAAGTTGAATGGGTGTGATGCATGAAGGATCCACCATGGGCTTTGGTCGGCTGGTTGACTCTGCCAGCAAACTATGCCACTGAACTGGAAGTCCTGTGAATTTCTGTTCATCAGAATCAAATCCAATATGAACTCGATGCTCAAAATTAGTTGGTCCAGATATTTCGAGCTTCGGTTTTTTCTTTTTCTTTCCAAACATTTTGGAGCACCCTAGAAAATTTAAACAGAAGAGAGGCTACTGTTTCTCACTGTCAAACACCCCAGCAAAGGGGGTCCAATTCAGGGAACACCTGCAAACACCTCAAATTTTTTTAGATAAAAGGCCACTTTTTAATTTAACAAACATTTATCTACTCTAGATATTTTATATTATGACTATATTTTATATTTATTTACATTAAATGGTATATGTTGCACATTATGTATAATTTTATATATCAAATATTATACAAGTATATCATGTTATATAACATTTAACCTATATTGTAATACTATATATATATATAGTCTATTAAAACATTAAGCATCTATTAATGTGCTAAGTGCTTCACCAATATTAATTTAATTGACTCTCACTACAACTTGAAAGGTAGGTGCTATTATTTCCATTTAACAGTTCAGGAAATTGAGGTAAACAGTAGTTAAGTGACTTACTCAGGGAAACACAGCTAGTAATTGTGGCCAACTTTAAACTCAGGTCTTTCTGACTCCAGGACCAGCTCTCTATGTACTGTACTACCCCCTGCCTTTGGAAAGTTGAACTAAAGGTTGGATCTTCTGAGAAATGGCAGGCCCTTCTAGTGATTCTTGTAATGATTGTACTCCTCAAACATCCAGGGAGAGGAATAGGCTGTGAAATGGAAATCTTTACTCTTTGGACCCTTCCTTCAATTCATCTTTGCAACTGTCTTTCCCCCTGACCCTCCTCACACTCTCTTCTACTCCTCCCCCACCCACTCTATTCTCCCCTAAATTTCTCAGGACCAACCATCAACAGTGGTCCCTCTGAGCCTGCATCTATCTTCCTTACCTATCCTTCTTTAAGTCCCATCTATCTTGGTACTTAACTGATAGAGCCTGACTTGTTCTTTCTTCACACCAGGCCTTTAAAAGATACCTAAAACTAAAGCCATGACTATTTTTTAAAGCATGACTAATTTTGTGAAATTTAGATAGTATACCAACCTTTGGGCAAAGGGCATTTTGTTACCTCTCAAAGACTAGCAAGTAGGCAAGATGCTATTCTGCTTACCATGAGACCATGTGATAGTCAATTAAGCTAATCTAATTCACTTCAACCAACATTTATTAAGTTTGTATTTCCCACACACAAAGCATCATGCTATTATTATCAATATAAAGGATACAGGCCCTGATCCAGATCCAAGAGGAATATAGCTTGTAAAATAAAAATAATATAATGAGAGTAAGTAGGGAGAAATTAAATAACTCTTTAAGGAGAAGGTGTTAACCTGAATTGGACCTCAAAGAGAAATAATAATTATTATTGTTATTATTACATATACTACTGAAAATTATTATTATAAATAACATTGCATAGCAGTACATGTTGTCTCCTTTTATCCTCATAACAATCCTATTAGATACATGCTATTATTCTCATTGTTACACATGAGTAAATGGAGGCTGAGAGGGGTCAGGTGGCTCGCCCAGGATCACAAAGCTAGTTCAGAATTTGAGATAAGAGTAGGACCCAGAAATTTTTCCTGGCTTTGGGTTCTAAACTATCTACTGTAATAATTCACCATATAGAAGGGCATTGCAGGCATCCTGGCTAAGTTGCATTGAAAACATATTGGTCAGAAAAGGCAGGAGAAATTAGAAAATTCTTACTAGCTCATTTTGACTAGAACATAGTGTAGGAGGGGAATGATGTGAAATCAGGCCAGGAAGGGAAGGAAGAAACATTGTTTTTAAAGTTTGGGCAGCTTGGTGGCACAGTGGAATTAGTTCAAATCTGCTCTCAGATACTAGAGCTATGTGACTCTGGGAAAAATCACTTAATCATGTTTGCCTCAGTTTCCTCAACTGTAAAAATGAGCAGGAGAAGGAAATGGCAGACCACTCCTGTATCTTTGCCAAGACCTCAAATGGGGTCACATTTTCTATCCATTCATCCATTCATCTATATTTAAATACTTTACTTATTGACCTTATCAATAATACCATGCATTTCACAAAGAAAATTGTTGCCACAAGAGCTCAAATATTTAAAGTCCTTTAGAGGTACATAAGGGGGAAGATAGCTGATACAGTGGAGAGAAAGAGAATCAGACCTGGAGCCAGGAACTTGAGTTCAAATCTGACCCCAGATACTTATGAGCCCTGTGACTCTGAGCAAGTCATTTAACCCTGTTTGCCTCAGTTTCCTCAACTTCAAAATGAGCTGGAAAAGGAAATCTCTACCAAAAAAATCCCATTGCATTCACAGAGAATTTAACACAAATGACAATAAAGATGGAGGTACAAATGAGACACATTAGATCATTGGAGTTTCTCTCTGGATATTTTCTTGGGGCATTAGGAGTTCAGGTGCTGATGAACAGCAGCTGGTAGAGGAAGTCACGATTTCCTGTGTTTCCTCAGAGAAGTCAATACCTATTACTGACCATAAGAGTTTGCTCCAAGTATTAATCTTGGGAAAGACAATCAGACTTTGGCTCTGAAGTAGCAGTCCAATCAAGTGAATTGGTCATAAGCCATAAGGACTCTTTAGAATTCTTCCCAGTTAGCATGTACTACTAATGGTCAAAAATATGGGTTAGGGGATGGTGAGTGAAATTGAAATTGGGAAGCCATGAGTACAATTCTAGCCTCAGATACTACCAAACTCTGAACAAATTATTCAAGTTCAATTTGCCTCAGTTTCAACCACAAAATGGAGATAATAGTTCCAAGTACCTGCCTCCCAGAGTTGTGAGGAACAAATGACATAATATTTGTAATCATTTAGCACATAATAGGCTCTATATAAATGCTTACTCCCTTTCCTTCATAGTAGTGTCTATTCAACTAAACAAGATAAATTACCAGGTGAATACTACCAAAAGACAAAGGATTCAACATCTCATTTTAAACTCTTCACACAAGTAGTATTAATTTGTTTTAACAATATGTTACACCCATGGCATTTCACAGATCTTTTTCTATGAGTAAACCCTCCTATTCCTTTTATTCTAGTGCCCTGGAAGCTTCATTTTATTTTCTGGAGATAATGCTTAGAGTATTTTCTGCCATTTTAAAGATCATTTTCTTTTTTATCCCGAGCTTTACTGTTTTTTGTTTAAAGCAAATCCACCATGAAACATTAGAGGGCACCCCTTCCTTCTTTTTGAGCTTTATTTCATAGTGAGAATACAGAAAAAAAAAATACTTCCTCCCATCACCACCATCACCATCAAATCAATCTCTCCAGAGACCCATTCCCCTATTTCTATTAACCACAAATCTAGCACCATAAAATAAAATAAAATAAAATAAAATAAAATAAAATCTTATCCTCAAACCTGATATGAAATCTTGTGATTCCATTCTGAATATAAATCAAGGAATTTCACTAGAAAGTGAGTAATCTCTCATTTTTGGATTTTTTAAAATAGAAATACATGTAAACCTGAGCAAATAAGCTTCAGGAGATGTTGAGGAAAAAAAAGAAAAATAGTTTATACCCTTGTAGTCAATCAATCCTCCAATGATGTGCCTCTCTTTACTCACTGTGCCAGTACTAGGCATATTTCCAGGGTAGTAGATTGAGTCTAAGCTAGTACACCATTGGTGTAATTGCTGAGAACCTAAGTTCATCTCCTTACCACAATGAGCCTCTAGATGAGGCTATCAAAGGAGGAAATTGCTACATATGTGAGTTATTATCATCATTACTCTTGGGACTGAGAATAAAATTGCTAATATCAAATCAACTAAATATTCTCCATTGTGCTTCCTACTTGTAAAGTCTTTGATAAGGACTATAAATTAAAATTAAGCCTCTGTTTCATAATTCACTACCACCTCCAATCTCCACAGAATTTTACTGATTTGTTCAACAAACAGTTACTGATCATCTACTGTGTTCAGTAATGAGCTAAGTAAATACTGCAAGGAATGCAAAGGATTACAAGACTGCCTTTGAAAGACCCACAAAGAGTGAAATATAAACCACTAAGGCAAAACTTCCTAACAACTTCATCTATTCAAAAATGGAAATTTCCTTATATTCTGTAAATGAGTTGCCCTTCTATAGGGCAATCTTCAAGAATTTGTGGATTAAGGGCAGCTAGGTAGCACAGTGGATAGAGCACCAGCCTTGGAGTCAGGAGTACCTGAGTTCAAATCCAACCTCAGACACTTGATAATTACCTAGCTGTGTGGTTTTGGGCAAGCCACTTAACCCCACTGCCTTGAAAATTTCATCTAAAAAAAATAATTTGTGGATTAGATTATTTGTCCTCTGGGGTCTCTGAAATTTTGTGAATCATACCCCTCAACGTGGTACAATGGAGAATAGGCTGATTCTGGAGTCAGGAAGACTTGTGCTCACACTTGTGCTTTCAACACTTACTAGATGTGGTCAAAACACTCAAGTATTCTAAGGGACAGCCCTCAGAGGAAATGAGGCAGATAGGTGGACAAGTGTTATAGATCAAGCTGGACCTGGAGTCTGCAGGACCAAGTTAAAATCCAACCTCATAACTCGCTAGTAAAGTGACCCTGGGCAAGTTATCCAGCTTCTACTATAACCTTCTTCCCAGGATTATTGTAAGGATCAAATGAAATAATATTTGTAATGTTTAGCATGGTTCCTATTTTATAGTAGGCATTGGATAAACTTTCCTCATCTGTAAAATGGGATTAAAAATTCCTGTAGAATCTACTTCATATTAGTATTGTCATTAATCATCATCATCATCATCATCATCTGAAGAAACAGTATTTTGGAGAGATTTATTATCCATGTGATTTTTAAAGTTATCTCCCTCATCATTTATTAATTTAAAAATTATTTTGATGAGATATTCTTAACTTTGTGTCAGACCCCTAAAATGCACAAGATTGCAAAGAAATCATCTAGTTATATAATATAATGATATATCCATATGCTGTGGATAATATATGATATATATTATTTCAATTATATTGAAATACAATGATCAAAATTATAAAAAAAAGTTCATGGACTCTAAGGATCCTTGATTTAGATTTTCTTTAAAATATAACTTTCAAGTGGAAGTGAATTTTAGGCAGTTTCATTTAAAAAGAAACTGATTTATACATGTAGCAACCAAAAATAACGATACTAATAAGCACTTTGCAATCCTATAAAATGAGGTCAAACTTATCTCACCAAATAAGTAAGTTGAGGGCTTGTAACTCAAATGGACTCAATCATATTTAGATTCCAATCTTGAATGATATGCAACAGATTGGTGTTCATTAAGGTTATTTGAATCATGCAATGACAAGTGGAGTTCTAATTGTAGCCTTCCTCACTTATGCCTCCATCCGCCTACACTATTTACAAAAGTTCTAGGATATCAGCAAAAGCTGCTACAGTACCCTAATCACCACATTCATAGAATGTTGAGAGAGAGAGAGAGAGAGAGAGAGAGAGAGAGAGAGACAGACAGACAGACAGACAGACAGACAGACAGACAGACAGACACAGACACAGAGATAGAGACAGAGACAGAGACAGACACACACACACACACAGAGACAAAGACACAGAGAGACAGAGACAGACACATACACACACACACACACACACAGAGAGAGAGAGAGAGAGAGAGAGAGAGAGAATCTCCTTTTGAGTATTCAATCACATACATTCACAAATGTATAGAACAGATGGAGAGATGAGGAAACCATATGTGAAAAACATGATATATAACTATTGTCAGGTTGCTAGCCACTCTAGGGTTAAGTGTGCACATTACTATTTTTCAGGATATTATATTAGCACTTCTATATGAATTCCAAAAGTGATCTTAATTTTTCTTAGGGAAAAGGGGGAGGAGGAAAACTAAAACAACCTTGAAGTAAAAAACAGACGTAAAAAACAGACAAAAAAATCTGTCTGATAACACTTGCCAGTCCAGAAAGTTGAAAGCTATTTTAAGTCCTCCTTATTCTATCTATAGTTAACAACAAACAATAATCTACAAGGAAGACAGTCCTGAGCCCACATACCTATTGTTATTCCAATGCCTTTACTTAGGCCAAAGTTCTATTTTCATTAGATCTTGTCATATCTCATCATAGCATATTAGTCCTAGAGCTGGATGGGACCTCAGAGGCCATCAGTTACCAATCCCATAATTTTACAGATAAGGAAACTTAGGCCCAGGAAGACCTAACTTAAAGTCACAAAAGGAATACTATAGAGGCCTTAACTAGCTAATCCATAAGAAGTCAAATAAAACAGAAAAAATATCGATAACATAACATGCTTGGGGACCCATCTGTCAATGGATAGGAATCAGATGTTATCTATACTCTTAAATTTTGTGGGGGTAAACTATCCTCCTGTGATCAAATAGCTACTTAGATTTATGCATTTAAATACAGGATCCAAAGATTTATAATAGCATTTCAAAACTGAAAGGGACTGAGGAGATACTTTGGCCCAATATGCTCATTTTACAGATGAGTAAATAGTCCCAGAATGAGAAAGTAAAATGTTCTCTACGGTTATTCAGTGGGTTAATGTAAGACCTGGGACTAGAAACCAGGCATTCTAAATCCTAAAGCAATTATTTTTTCCTGTTGCTCTAAGATGTCCCAAATGCATAGCATTGTTGGGCTGTAGGTAGAGTGGTCACTATCAAGATCCTGAAAAAAGCTCAAAGTCTTGTACTTCCCTTTACTTTCAGTAGTACCTCTAAAAAGGTTACTAAGAAAAGTGATTCTAGGCCCTGATATTATCAATGAACTCTATTTCTAGAGAATTCTGACCACTACTATTACATTAGGTAATTAGTCTGCTCTTTTCCTTAAGTTCTCAGTTTAGGAGGCCTACAATTATAAAACTCTCATTTTCTATGATTCAACAAAAGCACACTTTTCTTGTGAACATCCATCTGTATAACTAAGGGAATGTTCATGGAGGAGAGATCTTTGGTCTTTCTGGTTATCTGAACTGGGTTTAGGAGCCCTGAAAAACTTGTTTCAGAGTTCTAGTTCACCTATATGTTAAAGTTCACTGTTTCCTACTCCCTCCCCTTCCCCCCCTCCACTATCAGGGTCCAGAATTTGATCAAATCTACCTTTCATTGAAAGGAACGTTATATAGCCCCTATTTGTGTTCAGAATCACTCTGGAGTAAAGCCTTTTTTATTTTTCTTTCTGATACCTGGAACATGGAGTTTTTTGTGCAGTTTTTAAATTTTGGTTGTTTTTATTATTTAAATTTATTTGAGTAAGAATTACTTTTATGTGTATGTGTGTTTGAGTGCATGTGTGTACCTAATTGACATTAACTCCTTTAATTGGGCTTGGTGGAATATTAACTCTTGCAATTCAAGTGGATTGTAAGTACAGTGTGGATTAATTGTACTCATGTATTGGTGTTTTTATATTCCTTATAGTATACTAGTATTGTAATTGTTAACCAAGTGGTATTATTAACTTTGAGTGAACACCTTCAAAACTGGGCAGTTGTGTGGTCAAATTGGAAGGGCAAGTCCCCAGGTATTACATATGTGAGTGGTACACCTCTGACAATTGGGAATCAGTGAAGAAAAAGATTAAAACTTTTTGAAAACCTTAATAATCCCCAGCCTACACAACTACCTAAAATATACCCACCCTTACTAAAAGATTCCATCAGCTCCCCAGCATCTATGACCCCTTTCAAAGTCTTAGTGTCTTGACCAGAGCCTATGATTTCAAATCCTTGCAGTGGGCTATATTGTTTAAGAGTATCCTGACTTTCAGGAAGTGATTCCAAGTTCACCAAGTATCTGGATCTGTATCCTAAAAGTTGGTTCCAGGAAACCCCTCCGGAAGGAAGAATGAAAGACCCTCCTGATCACTCAGCATGACTAGGATCCAGGGAAGAGCTGGTAGAAGGGAGTGGCAAAAGAAAGAGATTTTTGTTGGAAATGTCTCCTTGCCCATATAGGAGCAAGCAGTGTCTGCTCCAGTTGATCCTGGTGCCATACTCTTCTACTTTCCTAATTCCCATCCTCTGGAATCAAGACTATCTTAATTGTGAGGATTCCTAGTGAGACCATTGTAGTCTATTTTTCAGAACTAGTTTGCCTTTTTATTGGGATCAGTGCCTTTTAATTTGGGGGGGTAGAACCCTTCTGTTCTGGTCCCTTGAGGTCCCTAGAAGTTCATTCCATTTGACCCAGGAGGGACTACCTTCCTTGATTGAGTCTTTTATTCCTTATATCCTCTTTAACCTCTTCCAACCATCTGGCTCTTAACCAAGTTCCCACCATTTGTCTTCTTACAAGTGAGGGAAAGCAGTTGGTATAACACACAATCTGAGACTTGAGATCATGAATGGATACTTTTCTTTGCCCCCCAAGAGGACTCAAAAGAAAACTCCTTGAAGGAGGTTTGGTGGCTGGTTGAGCAACCAGGTCTGGGATGCATCTGACAATGGCTATGGGTTTTAACTCCAAATCCTCTGTCTTGGGTAATAGTGGGCCAAAAGACACTTGTGAAGGATAATATTCCTGCAGTCTAATATATCTGCACCGTTTATATACCATGGTCACAGAAGTAGCTGAAGCTTCATCAATACCTATGCCCATTCAGTACAAGTCAAACTTGGGGCAGTAGACAACATTCAGGAGGTTCATGACTTTGGGATGTTATGAAAGCATCAAGGCATCCTTTGCTCTTCAGGGAAGCCCATTAAAAATCATAAATAGGTCTTCCCACCTATCATGCTATTTACTGCTTCTCCAGACTGTAGCAATAATTGAAATTCTAGGACACAGGAGAGAAAACAGCATTCATGCCCAAGGAAATAACTTGGCTATCCAAATCACAAATCAAAATTTCAAAAGGAGTCTGAGTTGACACAAATGGACTTATAGTATATTCCCTAAGAACTTTTCCCTCTCAGTGATGAAACACCTTCAGTCAGTCAGTCATTGGGTACCTGATAAGCTGGTAGAGCCTCAAAAATATTAGTGGGGAATTACAGGACTGGAGAGGCAATAAGCTTATGACCTAACAAGAGACAGAGAACATTACAAATTGCAAACTCCAAGATTTTAACTATATTAAATTAAAAAGGTTTTGCACATGTTAAATGAATTTATTAATAATTTAGTTTCTAGAGAACCCTTTCACAGGTAGGCTCGAGTACTGGGAAACAGTAAAACTGTAAGTAACTGAGGTCATCTATTAATCATGACATGTCCTTCCCTGAATTGTGCTTGCCTGTGCCTGTGAAGTGTATCTATAAAATTTATACTGTACCATAACCCCCAAAACTATACAATTAACCCACTCCACAGGACTCCTACTTGGATGGTCACAAGTGAAGTAATCATTGTATTCTCTTGCATGGCGGTCTTGTCCTGGGAAGATCACCCAAGTTCCAAATCTGATTGTTCTATGACCCCTCCTCCCATTTATGATTAAGGTATAAAATATCTGACTCCACAACAGCAAAGTGGAACTCCAAGGAATGGAGTAATCCCATGATTTTCAAATCATTTCCTTGCAAAGAATTAGTAAACCACTTTCTGCTTTACTGGCACTCTGTCTCTGGCCTGCTTTGCCATTCTCAGCTTAGAGGTGGCTCAGGAAAAAACTTGGTTAACAAGATCCACAGGTGTATCCCAAGTGGGTCAAATTTCCAAAACAAAGAAGACATTAATGTGACTTGGTCCCACACTAATCTCCACCTATGCTTGTAGGTGAGGTTTGCCATTCTGAAATATCACTTCTAATTATTACTATAGTATTTGGGGTTTGGAGTAATAACTAAAAATGTATTTGATTATCTTGTGTTTCAAAACATACTGAAATATTATTGTGATATCAAATGCCTCCTTTAGGAAGTATAAGTAAAAACATACTGTTTAATATTAACTTTGGCTTAGGATGAAAATAGAATGTTTTCCTTTTATAAGTTTTCCAACAGATTTCTATTTTATTCATTCCTATTAATATTCCTATTAATTTATTATCATTAAATCATCACAATCACTCAGGAATCATAATGACAGAACAAAAGGCATTAGCAAATCCTCAAAGATAGTATCTGAGTCATAACATGAATAATCAAATTCATACAAACCTGGAGTGAGAGGAAGGTTGATTGACCCTTCACTTCTCTTCTGTACTGCTGGGGGTTCCAGTAAAGCTCAAATCTGGCTAGTTCTCCAACATAAAGTCTATCATCTCCTGATTATCTTCGATAAATCAGGAATTGGGATGAGGAGGGCCAGAGCTCTAGAACAGATCATTTTTTTCCTTCCACCATGGTAGGATAAGGAGGCTATGGTGTTATTAAAGCTCATCAAATATAGCCCAATATTTCCTATTATAGATGGCCCCAGGAGCTTCCCCCCTACCATGGACTAGGGAATCGAGGAGAATGGGGAACTCCAGTGATTGGAACAAAAGGGAAAATAATATCAAAGGCACTAGATTTTCTGAAATCCAAACACCTCTTCCTCTACAACTAGAGCAACAAAAGAAACTGAATGGAGAAGGTCAGACTAAATTTGGTGCTGGCCCTGGGGCTATGAGGAAAGGGATGCCTCTTGTGCTTGTGCCCACATGGAACAAGACCAAGACCGAAGGAAGAGTTAGGTAGGCTGGGCAATAAGCCTGTATCCCAGAAGGGTAATGAGTCAAAAGGTTTTAGAGAACAAGTTTGGTGTCCTGGGCAGTGGCAGAATTGGCTGGTAAAAGTGGTATACAGGGCTGGATTTGCTTTGACAAGAAGCCCTTTTACTCCTGAAGCCCCTCCTGGCCTCCTCCCAGAGTGTCTTATCTTAAACTAGATAGAGATAGTTTACAGATTGGTTTGGGGGTGTTCTTGCAGCAGAGTGCGCATGTCCAACAGGGCCTCCTCCAGGTAGTGATTGAGAGAGGCTGCATTGGTCTTGGCACAGCTGTTGTAGGCTGAGATCACAAAGTTGATGTGCTCAGCCATGGGGTTGTAGCAGACACCATAACCATCATGGACCACTGGCCCAAAGCAGAAAGCACAGTCAATCTTGGAAGGGACCTGGCTGGTAGAAAGGTTAAAGTGCATTGCAATGGCATAGGATTTATCCATGAAGACCTTGGGCATGCTCATGAGATCCTTGGTGGCCTGAAGCTTTAGGCCCAAGAGGTGTCGGTCAATGGCTTCCCCTCGGATAGCCTTGTCAGCATACAATCTGTGTGCCATCACAGCCTTCCTCAACAGCTCTACCTTCATTTGTGCCATCATTTCAGTGTCATCCATGGCTTTGACAAAGTTGAAGGAATCCATAGAATTGGAACGGATGGTGTCAGTGCGACCTAGGTGGAACATTCGGAGTGAGGCACTCTCATAGGTGGAACAGGTGTGTCCATAGATTCTATAATAGGCCAGTTGTAGGGCCATCTGGATAAAACCATCTGGGCTCATTTTCTCTGACTTGGGGAAATTCTTCCCAAAATGAGTAAACACTTGTACTGTAAGATCCAGGTCCTGTACCATAGCATTGAGGTTCTGCTTGGCCTTCTCAATGTCACTCTTAATCTCAGGGGTGATGTTGAAGTATAACTTCTTGGGCATGGGTAGGGGAACCATGGGTGACCTCACAAGCTCTGGTTTCTTCAAGAACTCCATGATGTGGTCCAAGAGTATTATGAAGGGGGGGCCCTCTGCAGGAGTATGTTCATACACGAGGCCACAGGAACCATCTTCTCCCACTATGAACTGTAGGGTTTTATCAAACCAGCGGTTCCCACTGTTTTGCTTGCTGCCTCCACCATGTAGCATTTGGCCAGCCACCTGGCTTTTGAAGACATTCTCTGAGACCCATGGTATGCTTACATCTAGGCACACTGTAAATATGCTTTTCTGTATAGAATGCACTGAAGCCTTATTTGTTTTGTCTTTGATTAGGTTATTGTAAGCCTTGGCCCAGGTGTTTCGATCACTGGAGGTGAGAATGCCAACAGGCTCCTTGTTGGTCTTCAGGGATGAGTTCCTGATCTTCTCCAGTTGTGTGAAGATCTGGTCTGCACTGAAGGGTGACCCATCACTATGGTACACATCCAATTCAAAAAACTGGAAATTGTGCACAATGGTAATATGTACAGGGGGCTTAGTTGTCTTACTGTAGTTAATTACGGAGTCCTCTTTGAGACCTGGGATTCTGCAGGAAGAGAAAATCTCATAGTACTGGTTCATGCACAGTGGATTTCCTCCAAGATACTCCACTGGCAAAGTCTCATTGTCAATCATGGCCTTGAAGTCCAAAGCACCTTCTATGAGTCTGGCTGCAAACCGAAGCTGAGCCTGGAAATCCACAAAGTCTTGTTTAGGTAGCACCAGACCTGGGCTAGAATGGATCACCACAGGTTGTCGTGACTGGAGGTAAGCAGTCTTTAGCCACCACTCGGATAGCCAGTTGTCTGTCTTCCTGGCTCTTTGCTGCAGTCTCTTCTGTAGTTGAGCCCCTACACCTCCTGAGCCCTGGAACTCATCCACTAGTCGCTTGGTGTTATTCCATTCCTCCATGCTCACAATAGGCTTCAGGATCTGAAGGTAATGATCCAAAGTCTGCTGTAGTGGGGGAACCGGCAGCCTAGGTAAGGAGTTCTGATGTGCCTGAAACCTCCTTGGCACCTCTCTCAAGGAGATTAGCTTGAGGTAACCCAAGGGCTTGATCATTGTTCTTGCTGCAAAGACCAGCTTCTTTAGTGACCTGCAACTGTCTACTACACCCACCTCACTTGGACCAAAGTATGTGAGCCTGCTTTCTCTCTTTCCCTAGTTTCAGCCTCCTGGGTGGGCAGAGCACCTCAGGTTGCAGAACCACTCCCATTGTAGCACCTGCTGCCTGGGCTACCCCATGGGCCTCCCCACCCCACACTGCCCAGGCCACATCTGCAGCCCCAGAAGGCAGAGAGGAAAGGGCGTATACTAGGACAACTGTTGAAAGGGCCCCTGGAGTAACTGGCCACAGGCCCAGGAATAGGATATGTTTTTAAGAGATCTGGTGTATATTTGTTTTGGTAGCACTTTACAAAATTATTTTGTTAAATGGTTAATTGATCCCTTGTAGGAAAAGAAACTTGACATTTAAGAAGGCAAAGCACAGCTATTGTCTTTTTACAACATGCTCTAATTCTGAAAGGGATATATAAAATGGTTAATGCTTAACATTAAATCCTTTGCTTTTGTTAGAACTAGTAAAAGTGCACAACATAGAAAAAATAATATTTAGCTTTTGAACACATTATAATGACACCGCATTTCATCTGTCTAAACTAGAGCAAAGATTCTCAGCCTTTTTGTGTGTGGCTATCATGGACCCCTTTGGCAAAATGATGAATTTCATAGACTATCAAGGGAATTATGAATCTCATATTAATATGATATGTGTAATGAATTTAATAATCTAGAGATCCTGTTCACAGGTAGGCTCTGGGAAAAGTGAAAACAAAGTAGTAATTTGTCTCAATCATATTTTAAATGCAGGTTCTGCATTTTTTCCTGAATTAGGCTTGCCTAAATTAAGTGAAATGAGTGTAACTGGACTGTATTATAACACCATCGAACTACATAATCTAGCTGTTCCCACAGGACACAAGTGATTACAGGTGAGGTAACCGTTGTATTGTCCTGTGTTGGTAGGCTTGTCCTGGGAAGATTGTTTATAATTGTTTTATGATTACCTTCTCACTTATGAATAGGTATAATATATCTGCCTCCACAACAGCAAGGTGGAGTTCCAGGGAATGGAGTAATCTTGTGATAAGCAAATTGGGTTCTTACTAGGAAAGTGATTAATAAACCACTCCTTGGGTCCTGGCACTCTGTCTCTAGCCTACTCTATCACGCCCAGGTTAGAGATGGCTCCTTAAAAACCTGATCAACAACTCCTCAGAGTTCTATTTCTTGCTTACATTGATAATTAAAGGAAATGATAAATTTCAGTTAGAGGTAAGAGAAAATGAGTATAGGATGTTTTTCCCAATCAAGTTCATAGACCTTTGGAAATGAGTCTATGGAACCCAAATTAAGATTTCCTTGTCTAGATCTATCTACTTTCAACGTTCTTCAATACCCATGATTATATGGGGGTCCTTATTCACAAACACTTCCTTAACCATTTCACATCACAGCTTTCTCCTCTTCTCTGTCACTGTTCTAGCTATACTACTGAGTGAAAAAAAACTTAGTTCCTGACCTACCACTTAAGTTTCTTATTTCTTCAACTAACTGGTCATCTCAAAGGCAGTGATCATGTACCAGATTACTCTGTAGACCCTTATCTAATGTACAGTAGATGTTTAAAAATAGATTCCAATGACTGTTTAGTTAAGCATAGGGAGGGGAAGGCATCATGATCTCTATTTTATAGATAAAATAAGCATATCACAGAGCTAGTTAAGGCAGAGCAGGTATTAGGGGTTTGGTTCTCTTGAATTCAAGCTCTGTTATCTTCTCAATGTATCTTTTATTCCATGACTGATCTCTCATTTAGGTGAATCATGAAGCAACAATTTCTTGGCTAGTCTAAGGCAAGTTTACTTTGGGAATATTTTACCTGGGGTCAGCTAACCTGATGATAATTCACATTTATATCATACTTTAAAAGTTAATTCAAGGACCCTTATTTATCCATGTTTTGCTAATAATAAGCTAGCCAGTGAGTCAAAAAGCATTTCTCAAATCCCTATTGTATTTCAGACATTGCACTAGAGCATGATACAAAAACAAAAATAAAAAAAAGCAAAAGACAATGCCTTTTCACAAGAACACACAGTCTATATAACATTTTTGCATGAATGGACATGTATAACATCAGATTGCTTACTTTCTCAGGGAGGGGGTGTAAATAAGGGAGAGAAAATTTGGATCTCAACTTAAAAAGAATGAATTAAAAAATTATATTTACAGATCACTGGGAAAATATTAAAATTTAACAACAAAAAAAAAGCTCCCAGTCTAATGGGGAAGAAGATATATACAAGATAAATTGGAGATAATTGACAGAGGGAAGGTGTTAAAGGTTAAGAAAAGTTAGCATTTTAGGACTTTAAGGTTTGCAAAGAACTTCATGTTATCTCCTTTGATCCTTACAATAACACTACACTATAACTGCTATTTGCCTCATTTTACAGAATAAGAACTGAGGTTGAGAGGGGTTAACTGATTTGCCCAGGGTCACCCAGTTAAATTGGGATTAGATTTCAGGCATTTCTGTCTCTACATCCAATATTCTAACCAGGAGGAAATAGGTTCAGATAGATTATTTTTCAATGCTTCTTACAAGCCAGTGGAGGAGGAAGTCAAAACTCAAACCTGGGTCCACCTTAGGTTCCATCACATCATGTCCCTGAGATAATAGGTTTTAATAGATTCTGCTTTGTTTCCATTCCTACAGTCCCCCTCTAACACTGCCTTAGCCTGCCCTCTAGGACACTAAAAATGACTCATTAAGCAGAGGTTAGCAGTGGACACAGAGAAAGGAACCCCCCTTTTCTTGGGGAGAAGCTTTCACTGCCAACCTTGACTGTCTGTGGGATTATGGGGCTTCCTTTTCCTTGCTGCTTTCAGAACTCTCTTTGGCCTCCCAAGTTTTGGCTGCCTTGGCCAGAGACCCTTTGTTAGAATCAATTACTTCCCACTGAGACTTCTTCAATTCTACTGGGGGGGGGGGGATTGGCATGAGTTGGAGGCCACGTATGTCCCCTTGAGGTATGAGGAAGAACGTGACAAGGTAAGTAGAACCGGAGCTAAACCATTTGGGGAATTTCCTGATGCCACTGACTGAAAGTTGGCTTCTATTTTTTGGCACTGACAACTAATTAAGCAGTAAATTTTTCAGGCTCTAGGGTCATAAAGGGAATTTAAAATAAGTACTGCATAATTAAAGTTTCAAACTGTATAGGCAGCTCACTTGAATATCCCCTTTATACACAGAAGGAATGGAATTCATGGAATAAAAAACAATGTACTCTAAGGCTTGCCACAGTTTAAGGCCTGCTCTTTTCTTACTGCTCTTCTCATGAAGAGACTTTTTTTCTTTTTCTCAAATCTCTTGAGTGTGTATTAAATGAAATAATGGGTAGTTAAGTGCATCAAAAGTACCTACCCAAGTTTAGATCATTTAGATTTAATATTGGACCTTCCACTGGAGGGAGAAAGATGGTATTTTATATGAAATGTTATAGAAGAAATGCATATAGAAAGAGAGGAGATAGAGGATTCCTTTCTAGGTATTTTCCAACAATGCTATCTATCTGTCTAAGGTATATAGTGCATATATATATATATACATATATATATATATATATATATAGATAGATAGATAGATAGATACACAGATATATATATATATATATATATTTGTATGCAAGAAAATGTATTTATTATGAAGTGGGAAGTACTATGAACAACTCCCCCAGGTTTGTAGGTATGATGCTTTTAAGGGGAAACCTCATAAACTATATAGCAATTTAGGAGGAAATTACAAAACATTAAAGGTGGGTCTTATTTAACCAAAAATTAAAGATGTTTCCCAAAAACAAATTTTGATGACCTATTGGTTTAATACTTTTCCCAAGAGAAAAGTATTGTCTCAAGGGTATTAAAGGTAGCTCACTTCTATGCTCCTCTGCCTTAGGTAAACCTATATATTCTCATTAATGAACTCCAATCCTTTCCATAGTGATCCTAGGTCCACCACTGAGAATGGAAGATTGGAAGGGTTCAATAGACTCACTAAAATGGCAAATCAAAATATATTGTCTGTAAGATGGGACAGTCTTGATCTGGAGCATATTTCTACTGGATGATTAATGGACATAGAAGAGAGGCAATGATAATTAAAAAAATCCATCAGAATTTTGTGTAAAGCAAGTCATACTCAAATGGAGTTGTTTCTATCTCAGAAAAGCATTTTGAGATTGTGTTAAAAGTGACTTAAAATGTATACATTCTTTGATCCAGAAATTCCAATTGGGCATATAATTCAAAGAAGTTAAAGATAGAAAGATGGATCCTTATACAGTAATATAACATTTTTTACAATAGTAAAAAAAATGGGGGGCAAAGTAGATGTCAGTTCTCTTGAAAAAAGTAAACTGCAGCTCATGAATGTTAAGTAGGACGGCAATGAATAGATTGCTGAATGAACTTAGTGCCAGGAAGATAGAGATTCAAATCCCACATCAGATACTAGCTCTATGACCCTGAGCAAGTCACTAAATCTCCATGGATCTAAATTTTCTCATTTGTCAAATGAGGCAATTGGACGATTAAATTCCTTCTAGTTCTACAAATTAAAAAAAAAGAATGAAAAAACACACTGCCAGCCTAATCCTATCTCTTTTTTATTAGTATTAGACTACTAGATCAGGGGTATTATTTGGTGGAGGGAGGCAGGGGGAGGTGTCACCTAGAGAAAGCCTCTAATGCTACACCTTTGGAGACTATTAAGAGATACAGGCTATACAATAGTATAATTACAGGGAGTCAGAATGGATTGAAATTAACTCAAGTCACTAACCGTCCAATATAAACTTGGCAGCAAGTCTCAAGTGGACTTCCCCAGGGGATCCAGTCTTTGCCCTGTTTTATTCAACATTCTTCTCACAGCTGTGAATGACCCACAACTATGAGCAATGGTTAACACACAGTATGGTACAGAGTGTATTCAAAGAATTCACAGGCTACAACAGTGGACCAAAGTAAGATGAACTTAGTAGGGGAAGGCATAAAGCTTTACGCTTGGGTTAAAAAAAGAAAATCAGCTTTACAAAAGTCAAAAGTGACTTCACAGCACTCTGTCTGAAGAAGATCTAAGGGGTGGAGTGGATTCCAAGCTTTGAGACACAGCAGTTAAGGAACCTCAAGGTACATGCTCTAAGAGAGGCAGTGAATTATCCTCCAATGACCTACTTAGTCTCTTTAGGCCTTTTCTTCCAAGCTTCTCTGTCTTACTTTTCATGCTCACCCCTGCTGTCTAGTCTCTAGGCCCAGCTTCCTTCCCTTATGTTCTCTACACAACAGCTTGTGTTCCTGAAACTTCTTGCCAAATACCTTTGACTCAGGCATCATCTCTCAATTTAGCCCTCCATTGATTCTTTAGTTCCCTCCGACTCTGCTGACTTCCTAAACCTTTCTACCTAATCTGTCCACCAAGGGCTTCACTTCCTGCTTCCCTCACCCTATTCATTTTTGAGTTCTGGTATCTAATGCAACTTCACCCATGGTACCTAGGTAAGAAGCCTGGCTTCTTGCACTCACTCAACTCTGCTATGTAATTCCTTGACCACTTCATCCTGGTACGGTCCTAGTCCCAATCCTGACAGAAGGCAAAAAACATGGGGAAAATTTCTAATGAAATCTAGGAAGTCTGGGACCCTTGAAAAATATTAGCATCTGATAAATATATGGAGGTTACCAGTATCTTGTACTGGAGGACTATTAAGTAATATAATGTCTATGGAAAACCCTATATCAAGTTGTATACTGTGGAAAATATTAAGGTATCATCATCATCAAATTATGAAGAAATAGTCCTGAGTTAGAAATGAGAAATGCTTTCTAATCTAGCCTCTGACAGTTACATAGCAATGTGACAATGGACTAAGCCTATGGAAATTACCTAAAATAGTGTCAAATAAAATAGGGAACACTAAATGGTATATAAGGATCTCAAGGGTAGCATAATGACTGAGAAAATCACATATTAGCATCTTTGTTTTATTGTATTTTTATTGTTAAATATTTCCCAATTATATCATAATCTGGGTCCTAAGTACCCAGCTGACATAACTATTAAGCTAGAAATAGAATGTAATCAGAGTGGGTTTCCCATACTGACAAAAATCATAGATCCTTACTATTTTGTCCTATTATCAGACAATATGTTAATATTATGTTGATTGAGTACTTGAAAACATGCTCATGGTTATGATAAGAAGGAACTGTTTCCTTTAAATACTGTTCATTTGGTCCTTTGGATATATATATATATATATATATATATATATATATATATATATATATACATATGTATATGAAATAACATTTCCACATAAAATCTGGGGTGAGAAGGGATTTCCTTCCAGTCCCTACCTGGATTAGATCCTCTGCAATACTCCCAATGATCAATCAGCTAGGTATCATAGGGAATAAAGCAATAGGTCTAGAATAAGGAAAACCAGATTTCAAATATGATCCTGGGCAAGTCATTTAACTAGTTTGCCTCATTTTTCTCAATTATAAAATGAGAATATCTTACAGAATTGGCATGAGGAGCAAATGAAAAAATATATATAAAGCTCTTACCCTGGTATATGACATATAAATGTTTATTTCTTCCCTTTTTTCATCTTAAGAATTTTAATGTGTGGCTTGCTTAGGGTTAGTTACACATAGATTATATAAGACAGCTTGCCCATCTCATATGGTGTCATTTGAGAGGTATTAAAAAAAAGCTTCCTTATTAAAAAAAAATCTTCCTCATCAATACAGTGTCATCCTTACTAGGATTAAATGAACATTTAAAGAGATTAACACATTTCATTATCTCGAATAAATAATATATTATTATAGCCAGCCTAGTATCACAGCCTTGAAGAGCAAGGAGTAACCTCTAGTAGTTAGCCCAAAGGCTGAGGGGCAAGGATTCATCTAGTCATGATGCCACATTTGGATTTGGGGCAATAGAAATTGTCCTTAGTCTGAGCCCACTCTCCCCAGAAGCCAAGATGTTGTTGAGGAGAGTATGTTTTCCCCAACCCAAAGTACTAGAGGGAATGTTTTCATTTTTGTTTCTGGTATATCTTTGAGGTAAGAATAGATGTTAGTAAAGATAAATAAATATACTGGCAAACGCATGAGGTTGATGATTAGCTGTTGTATTGATAGTCTGACCCACTGTCATATAGCAAAAAATTTATAACCCTTAGAGAATAGAACCAAAAAAGTAGGAAAATATCTAAAATGTGGCACCACAAAAATCATTCCTTGGAAGGAATGATGAGCAAATGACATCTAGATGAGATGATGAAAGGAATGAATTGAATATAAAATGTGCTCAGTGCAAAATTTTGGGTTAGTGCTGACAATGTTCTAAATCAAAAGAACTTAATCATATTAGCAAGTAATGTTTTCCCAACAGCCAGAATTCTCTTCATATTGCTGAAGCAGTCAAATAAGCAAAATAAAGGTAGAGTTTAGTGAACAAAGTCTGGGTTGTCTGGTGTTAGATTCACTAAACCTTAGCCCAGGTGAAGCAGTATGGCATGATGAAGAGTTCTGGATTTGGAGTCCCAAGACCAAGTTCAAATGCCTACTCTGAGACTTCCAATTTACTGCCTGTGTGACAGTGGGCATATCAATTAACCTCTCTGTGTCTCAGTTTCTTCATTTTTGAATAGAGATTTGGACTAGACCCTAAAGCTCCTTCCACCTTTGAGGCTGTGATCCTATGATTAAGAGCAGTATCTATGCATAGATGAGACAGGTGCTCAGTGAGAGATACACAGACCTTCACAGGGTTTGTATGAAAATCCTGCCAGTGCTTGTTCTAATAGCTCAGCCTCTAAGAAACCAAAGACATCTCTCCTTGGGGGACTTTCAGATCAGCTATTGCATGAACGGAATAAAAAAATCAACTGATCTTTAAATTCAAATTCACATTTTTTCTCCTTTACAACAATTCAACCTCTCAAACTCAGCTACTTTGAGAGAAATTTGCAAAACAGCCTTCTTAAGAGAGCATTCATTCTCATAGTACCAGGAGGTAGATGACATTTGTTTTGAAAACAGACAATTGTTGATACAGGTGCCTCATATTTTAAAACTATTCATCCCTCTGAAAATTATAGTCTAACCTCACAGTGCTGATTTCAGACGCTGAATCACTCAAATATAGTAAGAGCATGTAACTAAATATGATGAGCGGAAGGTGCCTTGCTAACTGAGGGAACTAGAGTGTGGATTCTTGGAGTCAAGAAGACTCAGACTCAAATCCCTACTGAACGTGTGACCTTGATCAAATAATTGTACTTCCCTGAGCTTCAGTTTCCTTATCTGTAAAATAATACCTCTTATCAACTATGTAACAAGAGTTGTAATGAGGCCCAAAAGAGATATGTATGCAAACTATATTCCAAACTTTAAAGTATTATATTATTGTCCTAGATCAGGTATTCCTAAAGGTTTTATTTTAAATCTCCCAAAATATGATACTATCCTTGACATATCCCATAATGTTCTAGATAGAGCGCTAGACTTAATAGTCAAGAAGACTTGGATTCTAACTCTACCTCAAACTATAGTTATATGACTCTGGGCAAACTACTTAATCTTAAGTCTCAGTTACCTCATCTATAAAAAGGACATAATATATCTGCAACATTTACTCCCTACCTCAGGGTTTAAAGGAAGGATAAAATGTAACTTTTCAAGCCAAAATACGCATTCCCTATCTACCAATCCCTCATTAGAATGTAAGTTGCTTGAGGGTAGGGTCTGTATTAGCTGTACTCACAATTCCCAGTCCTAGCATAATGAATAATTTGTAGAATTCATTTATTTACATCATACATTGAGTCATAAAGTCCTCAGGTAGAAATCTACTTTAGAAATCATTTAGTTCAACCCACTCATTTTATCAAAGAGTCCAGAGAAATGAAATCATCTGTTCAAGGTCATACAGCCAATAATTGGAAGATGGGCAAATCTGAGCCTTCTGACTTTCAGTCCCAGGTCTCTCTCCTCTTTTGCTTTTGTGAACACAAGTTCTTAAGACTTTTTTTTTAGGTTTGTTTTTTTTTTTTTTGGCAAGGCAATGGGTTCAGTGGCTTGCCCCAGGCCACACAGGTAATTTATTAAGTGTCTAAGGCCCCATTTGATCTCAGGTACTCCTGACTCCAGGGCCAGTGCTCTATCCACTGCACAACCTAGCTGCCCCAAGTTCTTAAGACTTGATTATTTATCCCACACCTTGAAACAGTATAAGAGTAGGTCTCCTCCTCCACATCAGCAACATTTACAAGCACTCAGGATCAATAGGTTTCTCATGATTGCCTGCAGTCTTCTGCATAACCTGTATGGATGTTTTATCACCTAATTCTCAAAATTCACAGTTGATTAAAGAGATGGAATTTTGTATTTATGATCAAAACCAAAAAATATCACAGATGGAAAAGTTGTCAAATTTGTGAACATGACAGACAGGCCTCTTTCCTTGTTTTCTAAAATATAAAAGAACTCAGAATTAGACAGCCAGGAATCTCAATTAGTCTTAATGATGCCTTACCTAGATTGGTCAGAGAGATCACACTAACACTTCTCTAATGTAGCTCTCTTTCATTTGAAGGTCACATTTTTAACACTAGAGATTTGTGAGAATCTGTGATTCCAAAAGGGCAACAGGAATATTGATGTCCCAAAAGAAAAGTTATCATCACTTTGAATTCCTTTAAGACCAAAGACAGACATTCTGCCTCTTCCCTGTCTCTGACAGGACTCAATGAGTTGTCAGAATATTTAAAGCTAGTATCTGTTATTTTGTAAGGAATTTCTGGGATTAAGAGAATGGTGATATAGTAGACAGTGCCCCAAATTTAAAGTCAGAAAACCAGGGTTTAAATCATGGCTTTATTATTTACTATCTGTGTGACCCTTGAGCAAGTCCATTTATGTCTCTGATCATCAGTTTCTTCATTTGTAAAATAGATACTTCTAAATTACCTTCCAATTTACAATCTATATGCCAATCTTCCAAGAAGTTTTCACATAAATTTTTTTTTAGGTTTTTTTCTTGAAAGGCAAACGGGGTTAAGTAGCTTGCCCAAAGCCACACAGCTAGGTAATTATTAAGTGTCTGAGACTGGATTTGAACCCAGGTACTCCTGACTCCAAGGCCCGTGCTTTATCCACTACACCACCTAGCCGCCCCTATCACATAAATTCTTAAAGATATTTCCTTATTCAACAAAAGGATAGGGTGGCAAGAGGGGAAGATTTTCCAAGGTCAGAAAATCTTAGAAACTGATAGCACTTGGGTAGATAATACAACACTATTTTTTTCTGGCTTACTCTAAAACTGTCATTTCCAAACTTTTGTGATGGGATCTTGGACCCCAATTCCTCTGGCAATCTGGTAGAGCCTCTGAATTGCTTCTTCAAACAATGTTTTTAAATGCATAGAATAAAATACATAAGATTTACAAAAGAAGTCAATTACATGGAAATAGTTATCAAAAATATTTAAAATAAAGGAATTTACATAACCTGGTTTAAAACTCCTGCTCGACTTAACTCATCAGCTCTAGCTTTGGATTTTTGCTTTATTTTTATCACTCTACTGTCCTTGGCAGAAAAGAAATAAACCCTACAACTCTTACAATTATGTTGGCCTAGTAGATAGAATCCAGGTCTTGGCAGGAAGACTCATTTTCCTGAGTTCAAATGGGGCCTCATACATTTAATAGCTGTGTGACCCTGAGCAATTCATTGAAATGTGTTTGGCTCAATTTTCTCATCTGTAGAAGGAGCTATAAAATGAGCTTTGCCAAGAAAACCCCCAAAGGGTTACAAAATGTCAGACACAACTGAAAACTATTGAACAAGTATAACAACTTTCAAATATGTCCACTTCTTGATGGAAACTAGATAGGGCTCAAATTTATTACCTATAAGTAAGAAATAAGCCTAATTCTCATCCTTTCTATCCCTTCCATCCCAGACAATTATGTTCCTTAGTTCAGTCTGCCTAAATTAAGCAAAGTCAAGAGGTCTAATAATAACAGCAGCAGTAATAGTAATTAGCCTTTTTTATTGTGACACCCTTTACTTTAATGCCATACCACTATCAAGTTCTTTCCAGATGAATTTGGAGAACACATCACATGCAAACCTCAAGATACAGTAGAACCCTATTATGGGACAGCTAATTAGAAGTAAGGATAACATCAAAGTTTTAGGTTTCCCATACTTTAAAAAGGTTTATTTTCTCTATGCATATATATATATATATATATATATATACATATATCATATATTACTATGTATAACTGGGATGTGATATCTTGCAACATAATTGAATTCATATTGAGGCACTCTATAATAGAATCTTTCATTAAAATAAATCTCCTAGACAACAAGTGGCTATCTCCATAGTCTTTCTGGAGCAGAAAAGACAAATATTCTTTCAGTATCTTGCAGTGCCCCTGTTAATAAAAGATTAAGTTTATCCATTGACCTTAAAAAATAAGGAACAGAAAAAGGTTATGTCCAGACCACTGAATGAGGCCCACTTCAAGACCACTGGATGTTCAAACCCAGGTTCCTAAAACCTTGGCAAAAACATCATGATGGCAAATACCATCTGTTTGGGAATAAAGCGAGTTCTACCTCTAGCAATGTCTACCACCACCATTACACCCCAACATACAAGTCTTTTCAAGTCAATGAGGTAATAATACTATGTCTAGATGAGTTCATGAAATGTGGGGTAGAAATGTTGGTATTCCAAAGGAAGTGAACTAAAATTAAATCTCTTATGTGAATAAAATATTATAAGATACACAGCTGCTGTGTGTAGGTTCAAATAAGATATGCAAGGAAAAAATCCAACTAATAACATTAACGAAAGTATTCTGTAGCTTCTCAAGTTCATAGCAAAATAGGGAGGAAAAGCACAACTTCTAAATTTCTTTGTAGTGATCCCACTGAGATTTAACTCAAAATCTTAAAATTGGAAAGAACTCTTGAAGTCATCTGACCTAATTCCCTGCCTGATTGATAAATCTATTATTTAATATCTTGAAGATAAGTAGGCATCCAACCTTTGCTTGAATATCTCTAATTAGGGAGAAAATACTCTTGCACAGAATAAACTATCCTACTTTTGTTTAGGTCCAATTGTTAAATAATGAGTTTTAAAAAGTTCTTTTACCGAGATATTATCTGTCTCTCAGTAACAAAAGATCATATATCAGATTTAGGGATAGAAAGACTCTTCAAGGTCAGTTAGTCCAAATTTTTGCATTTTTACAATTAAGGAAACTTATTATTCCAAAGTTATTCTGAACCCATGATGCCAAATATATAGCATTCACTGCTCTGTACCACACCTATTCCTGCCCACTGAAGTGAGTTAATGCAAGAGTATTCTCTTAAATCCAGGACCATCGCTCAATTATCTAATGGCCACTATCATAGCTTCCAGAATAGCATCAGGAACTTCTTTAATCCCCATGTAGTAAAGTTTCAAGCCCATTTTGTTCATTTATATAAGTTATCTTGGGATAAATGACTGAAATGATAAAGGTACTAAAATTAAATAAATAAATAAACTATAAATTACTCCAGTTAAATCCTGAATTTTAAAAATTCTCTCAGCAAGTTTCTCTGGATCAATCAAATTAAATAGAATGCAATTTGTGGACTCAGATTAAGAGGGAGAGGGATTAATTCCCAGAAATTAATAACTAATTTCTGTATCTCTAAACAATTCAAAAAGAACATTAGGTTCCTGGGAGAAGTACTTTAATTAGAAATAGAGAAATGGTATTGTTTTGCATGACCATCCTCTGAAATTCATTTCTGTAAATATATGCATTCAGTCAGTTACACACATATGCATATATGTGTGTGTATATATATGTGTGTGTGTGTATTTAAGTTTTGTCATAATCCATGAACTTTTTATTTCTACATTTTAATTCTACATTGAAATCTCCAAACTACTATTTTATAGGAACAAAAGGTAGACTGGGAATAATTTAGAGAAGTGGGGAAACATATATATGTATGTGTGTGTGTATATGTATAGTAATCTTTCTACCTAATGGGTTCATGCTACTCAATTTCCCCAGTTCTCTGGAGAATTGTTGAGAAATTATGCTTTCTTTAAGTGGAAAACTCTTATTGTTCATTTTTTTTTAGATTTTTGCAAGGCAAATGGGTTTAAGTGGCTTGCCCAAGGCCACACAGCTAGGTAATTATTAAGTGTCTGAGACCGGATTTGAATCCAGGTACTCCTGACTCCAGGGCCAGTGCTTTATCCACTGCGCCTAGCCGCCCCTTATTCTTCATTTTTTTCTCTTAATTTTGGATAAATTCTGTATCTGAAGTCAGCCCAAATTGCATTCTCATGTGAAAAATTTATAGATGACTCTTCTAGACCATCTATAAAGATGTAAAGTTGGAAGTAGCCATGAGTAGGCTTACTTTAAAGATATGTCCAAAGGAGTGGGGGTTGGGGTGTGAGAACAAAAAGTCTTGGGTATGGTTTTTTTAGAGGAAAATGTGTTTAAAGATATGGTTTGAAAAAGTTTTTTCTTTTCTTCATAGTCCTGGACTTGCTCAAAAGATTATGGTTCTTCATCACTATGGAAATACTAGAGTGAGAAGACCTAAGAGGGACAAAGGAGAAACTATCAAGAGACAGGAATGTTAGCATAAAGCAGCCAGTAACTAAAATGGGCTAAGCTAAAGAATTTTTCAAAGCTGAATTGTAAAGATAATCTAAAACCTCCCTTAGATGAAAAATTGCTGCATTATATGTGTCTCCATGGATTCATTCCCAAGCCCTGATCTAACTTCTGCTTCTAAGAAACAGTAGGTTGGCAGTTTTGATGAACAATGAAAACCTAGAAGAAAAGAGAAATCCATGGCAGGTGCTAAAATAATGCCAGCCTGGGAAAAAAGTAGACCCAAGCTCCAGTTTTTGCTCTTTCAGTGGCTTTTCACTGACAAGCCTCCTGGGACTCAGTTTCTTCGTCCATAAAAAGGGTTTTTCAACTAGATGATCTCTATGGTTTCATCTGTTTCTATAAGCCCATGATGCCATAAGAAAGATCAATATATATTATTAACCCTATAAATATCTAAACATATTATTGCCTTTTGTATGAGAGGAAACATACACTGAAAAAATGGTATGAATTATTCCTGATTTCTGAGAATAGAACTATTATAGACTGAAAAGTCAGATATTTTAGCCCCCAGCTTTGATGGTACTGTCTATATCCTAATTAATATTTCCTTTTGTGGTCAAAATTTCTACAACATGAAAATAACTTATGGCTGGTTTAATAAGCCTTGAGAACTATTAAAGACCCTAGTAGATAAATAATGGGATTTAGGGGAAAATCTCTTAAATCCCATCCTACCTAGTTTTATCTTTTGAAAGAAGTCAGAGTTCTTTTGTCTATCCCAAATCCTGTCTACAGATTTCATCCTCTCTCCTTGCCAGTACTAAAGACAACAGTCATGCATGAGTAATGGTTATTGTTTTTACAACAAATAGCTCATAGCCTTCAGGGATCCCATGGCCTCATAAACAAGACAAAGGAGAATTTAAAGTCAGAAAAAAATATTCATAGTCATGCAGTTCTGACCCACAAATGCCAGATTATCACATTAAAGAGACTCAAAAATACATATGTTGGTAACCACCCAAAAAATCTTCTATTCTCTCTGGAACAGAGAGAACTATGGATATGAACCAGTTGACATTTTTGTAATCATCTCTCTCAAGGTCCCCTTTATCAAACTTATTCTCTTAAGATGTAAAGGAATTCTTACAAAAGGAAAAACACACAGTGTTATATATGATCCGTTTGAGAAAGAATAAATAAATAAATACATGGAAACCCACAGTGATCATTTCCTGATGAATCTGAGAAAAAAAAATTTAACAAAGGAAAACATTCCAAGACCAAGATCTGTCAGTATTACTATTGAACAAGACTAAATGAGCAAATACCCAATTGGAAATTGAATTCTGGGATAATATACACCCACATAAGGGATTGTTTAGAAGTGAGAAATATCAAATTCATATCAAGCTCTAAAGTTTATTACATTCTTTCTTCGCAACAACTTTAAAGAGTATACTCAGTCCCATCTCACAGATCAGGGAGCCGCGGGACCAAATTGTTAATTAAGTGACTTGCCTGGGGTCTCACAATTTCTAAGTAGCAGACACAGGATCTGAGTGGAGAGCTTGGACTCCAAGTTCAGGACCGTTTCCACTGCATAGATTCCTCCTCTTGGAGAGAAATAAGTCAAACACATGCTCATACCCTTTGAAACAAGAGGCAATCTGAGCAGATGCCTCAGGAAGGGGGAAAACAGCACAGAAATGCTAAACTGGGAATGATGTTCTCTGACCAATAATGCTCATTCTTCCTCAAAGACAAGCACTATTGTATACAAGTCTGTTTACAAATGCTCAGCTGGGCCATGGTTTCCTAACTTAGAAGTCACATTATGTTTCTAAATTCATAGTATTTATGGCATAAAATTAATGAATTTTTAATCAGAGGATTTGAAATGACTTTGTTCATCACTCCTCAATAGAACAATCAGTTCAGAGACCCTGACCCCATTTCACAGCCTGCAAACTGAGAAACACTGAATAATTTGGTCTGATGTTTAAGACTGGTGGTTTCCCCAAACCTTTAAGATTCAAATCATCAGCAGCTTTATTTAAGAAAAAAAATGTTATACTGATATCTTTTAGGCTTCTTATTTCCCACTTCTCTCCTTCTAAGATTGGAACAAGGTTAAACAATGAATCATTTCCAGGCTTTCTCTGCTTATAAGTTATATGATGGTAAACTGACAAGCATTTACTATGCTCTAGGTATTGTGATAAGTGCTTTTTGTTATTTAGTCATTTTCAGTCGTGTCTGACTTTTTGTAAAAAAAATTGGGGTTTCATTGGCAAAGATACTGAAGTGGTTTGCCATTTTTTCCCTCTAGCTCATTTTACAAATAAGAAACCAAGGTCAAAAGGATTAAAGTGACTTGCCCAGAGTCACACAGCTAGTAAAGGTCCAAGGCCAGATTTGATCAAACAAAAAAAACCAACACCTCAAACTCCTTCTATATTTATTGACTTTCTCTCCTATTGTCAACTTCATTCTTGGAGAACTAGTTTTTCTTGCCAAGGCAAACATTTGTATATAACCAGGTTGTCACATTCCATCCCAACTTCTTCCAAAGATTTCCCCATTTATCATCTCCCTCTCTAATTAATCTTCAATAGCTATCTACTGGCTGTTTCTCTACTGTCCACTATATTTACTTGTGTCCCACTTTCTCTCAAAAAACCTTCACCTTCATTCATCAATCCCCACTTTCTTATTTCTTATTTCCAATCTCAACATTAAATTGAAAATGTTCCCTCCAATGTTACCAATGATCTCTTAATTTTTTTTTAAATTGAATGATCTTTTTCTTAATCCTTCATCCTTTTAGACCTCTCTCAAATGCTGACACTGGTGATCAATTTATTCTTCTTGATATCCTCTTAGCCTTCTCCTACCTATCTGATCAGCTATTCTCATTACACCTTTGTTGGCTCTTAAGTCTTGCCCACTTCTCATGAGCATCCCTTAAAGCTCTTTTCTCTATACTAGTTTGCTTGGTGATTTCATCAGCTCCCATGGTGCTCCCATGGAACCACTTATCTTTAAACAGATGATTCTGGATCTACTTATCTAGCCTTAACCTCTCTCGTTAGTCTTTAGTCTCACATCTCCAACTGATTATTAGGCATCTCACAAAAGATATCCCAAAGTCATCTTAAACTCAATTATGTCCAAAAACTGAAATCAATATTTCCCCAAAAAACCTCTGCCCTGTGTAACCAACCCTCAACCTCAAATTCTCATTCTCTCTCACCATACATAACCAATCCGTTGCCAAGTTAGTTTCCACCTTCACAGCATTTCTTAAACATTCTTCCATCTCTTCTCTGACACTCATATCTCACTACCTCATAACTAGATCATTGCAATAGCCTTGCAATGAGCCTCCATTATTAACTCCCTATTCTAGTCCATTTTCTATTCAACTATCAAAGTGATTTTCCTTAAGTACAGATATAACTTTCTTATTGAATAAATCCCAGAAGCTCCTATTTCCTTCAGGATCAAAAACAAACTGCTATGATTTAAAGTCCTTCATAACTTGACCCCTTATCTTTTCAGTCTTCTTACACCTCACTCCCCAAAACATTCTTTGTAATCCAGTGATACAGTTCCTTGTTCCTCATGTCTGAAATGCTCACTCTCCAATTTGTCCTGTATTATATTTGTATATAGTTACTTACTGATCATCATATATAGTTACTTACTGATCATCTCATTAGATTGTGAGTTCCTAAAAGGGAGGAATTGCTTTTGCCTCTGCCTACATCTCCCAAATTTATCAGTATTTCTGTCACTTATTAGGCATTTAATGTTTTTGACTCGACTTGACTGATCCTTAGAGAAAACAGACAAGCTTAAAGTTCCCATCCTCAGCTCAACATCAAATGAAAGTCAGATTTTCCTTTCTTCAATTTTTTTCTTTTTAAATTATTTAGTTTCATCAATATGCACATATATATTTTTAAGTTACAAAATTCCCTTCCACCCTCCCTTCCTACCCCCTCCTCCCAGAAGCAAACAGCCAGGTTAGCATTGTATATACATATTTTGATAAACATATTTACAGATTAGTAATTTTCAGTATGAGGTAGGATTAAGGAAAAGAGAAAAACATAAGTGTTCATCAGATTCTTAAGGTGGGGCAGGGTTTGTGAGTTTTGTTTTGTTTTTCTTCCTCTGAATGGGGATGATATAGTCCATAGCCAGTCTAATACAGTTGTTCTAGCTCAATGGACTGCTAAGAGGCCATTCCTCAATTCTTAAAACAAAATACATAAATAAAAGTACACCGAAGCCCATAAGTTTATGCATATACCATGGTAAAGAAACAGAGTAGAAATTTAGGAAAGGAATGTATTGTCACTGACATATAAATATGACTTGGATAATATCCCCTCTTACTGGGGTACAAGTTGGTTTTTTTTTTTCTGTAGTAGGAAAAGTTTCTGCTGAATCATCTGTACTTCCTCATTCAATTCCCCATTGTGACCAACCATCTAAGGACTGCAGACTGTCCGCATAACAAAGTAAAGCTAGCTGGCTTACACAGGCACTGATCCCATAATTTTGGTCATGTAAACACAAAGAACAGATTGTACTTTTATAGATTTTTCATCAGCATTGTGTTCTCATCAATAAAGTAACCCGGCATCTTGTTGAATCTAAATTCTTTCTGAACATTAGAGACCACTGAGGAGAGACCACTTACTTCACAATCTTTTCATTTTACACATGAGAAAATTGTGGATGAGTTTGTTATGATATTTTGTAACTTTGTGTGACTTGTTCTGCTGATCTTCAGATGCTATATCTGTGAGGTTCCTTAGACAGAATTAGCAGGATTCAAAGGAACTGCTAAATTGTCTATGGAATTTTGCATCACTCACTAAGGACTGTGAAGTCCACTATTACAAGTATTAAATGACTAATTAGGTTGCTTGTTAGGAGCACCAAAGGCTAGCTAAATGGCTAAAGAATTTCAGAGAGACATAGTAGACTCAATAAATATTGTTGAAATGAATGAAGATTTCTTTATAAAATGCATTCTGGTTTCAATACACTAAGAAGCTGTAATTTCACTGCTTTGAGTCCTTGCCTCAATGCAGTTTCTTTTTTTGACTTTGTTTTTCTACTTCTCTCTGAAGTTGATCCAAACCTTTAATCTACTCAAGTTTATAATGCTTCATCCTCCTCCTTTTCTCTCAACTTCCTAGACCACAGCAGTTCAATGTTGAGATATTGATTTATCATTGAACTTTTCAGCATTAGATTTAAAGATTAAGAAAATACTGACCAGTCAAGAATGCTAGGGATTCAATATTACTTCTCATTTGCCCTGACTTACATAATAACAGAGTCAAGCATAGATAAAATTTAGAAGGAAGAGAGATCAGACTTCACTTCCCAAGACCCTCAGATTGGACCATTTCCTGCCTTGGCAGCATTCTGCATTTTCCTCCTTCCTTTTTGGAAAACAATTACTTTTATGTTCTCTTTTTAATTATTACCTCCCTAGATATGAGTTTCTTCTGTAATTCATTTACTCTTAGAATAGATAGTTTCCATGGAGCTTTGAGAACACAAAAGTCATCCACTTTCTTCCCATTCCCCACTCTGCCATACTTTTGTGAAATTATTTGGTCTGATACTACTAAGGTAACCACAGTGGGACTTGAAATTCAATAAATCTAGGAGCTTTTAGGGGTGAATTAATTAAATATTTGACCAAATATAGCAGGCTAATTTTTATGTTTTGGTCCTTGGCAGAAAGATTTCTCACCCCTTTAGGATCACCCATTGATTTTTATTTCTGTGAAAAAAGTAAACTTTTTCATGGCCAGACTATTATCCTTGTATACTTCTGTTCCTCTCCCCTAGGTACTTGCCCATAGGTCATTCCTGCTCTCATTTTCCCTCTCTCTTTAATTACATAGATAATTCCCATGACTTGTGTGGAGATATGCCATCCTTAAAATAAGCCTCATTTGACTATGCCTTGACCTCAAGTCATCATCCTGTAACTCTCCTCTTTTGATATCAAATTTTTAGAAAGAATAACAATAATAATGAAGATTAATTGGATTGGATTGATTGCTATAGTTTCCTCATCTGTAAAGTAGAGATAATAATATGATTTACTGTATAGAATTGTTATAAGGATCATAGAAGTATTTTGCACATCTTAAAAATTATATAAATGCCAGCTCCTATTGAAGTACAATATCAATATTTGTGTAATCCCTGTATAGAAGGAGTCCTTAACACCTTTCTGGGCCCCAAGAAACTCCTCATAAATATAACTTGGCCTAGGTGCCTTTGGGTCTGAAAATAATCCGACCAGGCCCAAATGCTTGACTCTGGGGGTCATGGCTATATCATAAATTTGTCTAAGATTCACAAAGCATCCTCATTAGCCTAATTATCTTGCTGCATCTGTAAAAATTCCTGCCTTCTCCCCAAAACTGCCTCCCCTTCCCTGATGCGGCTAGACCCATGAGATAGTAAATTTCACTCCCACCACCTGTGGGAAGCCCGTGAATACACGGCTCCCTGCTCCTCGGGAAACATGTCCCAACATGACACAGAGCCCCTGATGCTTCACTACTCTGCCCATATGGATCCACATGTTTACATATATTGTCTTCTTCTACCACTCCAAACATATCAAACTGCCATCTCTGCTTCTGTCTCCTGCTTGCTCTCAGTAACCCCCCCCAAAAAACACTATAAAAACCCCATCCCCTGAACCCTCAAGGACTGTCTGGTTTGGGTCCTCCTCATCCGCAGGTGGGCCCCGGGGAATAAAGATCTCCAAACTTATCAAATCCTGGTCTCCATCTCATGCTTTGGGTTCAGCACTATTATAAAGAACTTTAATTGAAAGACATTATATGGATGCATGCACAATCATGAGACTGGAGAGAGAATCCCTAAGTTTCACAGAAAGTAAAATTTCTTCTAATTATATAACACCATGTGATTTCCATTATATGCTCATAACTTTTGTTTAAAAAAACTCAGTTATAGTATTTTCAATAACTGTTCCTTTTTCTGTTGATATTAATCACAAAACTATGTATTTAGCTATTTTAAAGCAAAAATGAGAATTCTTGGGACTTCGGGCCAAGATGTCGGAGAGAAGACAGGCACAGTGCTGATCTCCTGATCTTCCTCCCATATATAATACAAAACAAACCTCTTAACAGAAATCCAATCCACAAAACTCAGAAAGAAAAGCCTGGAGAAGATGATCTACCTCAGGATTTGTCTTCTGCAATGGTGGGCCAAGGGAGAAGGCCTCAATCAAGGTCACAGATACTTCAGAGAAAGCAACCAGCACCCACTGACTGGCTGGAGGTATTACACTCTGACCAAAAGCTCCATCACCCCCTACTGGCCAGGAGGAGATATTACATTCAGTGATCAAATCCTCTAGCACTCCCTACTGGCCAACTGGAGACATTACACTCAAAGAGTAATGCCTCTAGGGATCCCAACACCAAACCTCTGTGAACCAGCCCCTCCCCATCTCAAGGTCTTAGCAAAATGAAGGAAAGGTCAGCAGAAAGGTGGATCCATAGAGAAATTCTTGGAAGGAAAAGACCCTAACTCAGAGAGACCTAGAACCTCTGAGGAGAATATGATCTGGTCTCCAGCATGGAAAGACGTCATTGAAGAAATAAGGAAGGAGTTTAAAAATTTGGAAAATTTGGGAAAAAGAAACCCAAGAGAAGATTAACAACTTGCAACAAGAAAACAAATCATTGGAAAATAAAATTTGACAAATTCAAAATGAGAATAATTCAGATCCTCAATTGGACAAATACAAAATGAGAATAATTCTCTCAGATTCTCAATTGGGCCAATGCAAAAGCAAAACAGTTCTTTCAAAACCTCCATTGGTCAAATGGAAAGCTCTTTCAAAAATAGAATTGACCAATTAGAAAAGGAGTTGCAAAAGGTAAATGAAGAAAATTCTTCTCTAAAAAAAGGAATGGAGATTGTGGAAACCAATGCCTTCATGAGACAGCAAGAGCTTGTTAAACAAAACCAAAAAAATAGAAGAAAATGTAAAATACCTCATCAGCAAAACCACTGACTTTGAGAATAGATTGAGAAGGGACAACTTGAGAATTATAGATCTTCCTGAAAACATTGAAGAGAAAAAAAAGCCTAGACTTAATATTACAAGATTTAGTGATGGAAAATTGCCCTGATATCATGGAACCAGAGGGCAAAATCATTATTGAAAGAATACATCCATCCCCTCCTGAAAGGGAGACCAATATGAAAACACCAAGGAATATTGTGGTCAAATTCAAGAGCTATCTGATAAAAGAGAAAATGCTGTAAGCAGCAAGAAAAAAAATTTAAATACCAAGAAACCATAGTAAGGATTACACAGGACCTGGTTGCATCAACATTAAGGGATAGAAGGGCCTGGAATATGATATTCTGAAGAGCAAGGGAGCTTGGAATGCAGCCAAGAATTCACTATCCAGCAAGACCGAGCCTTTTCTTCAAGGGGAAAAGATAGACATTTAATGAAATAGGAGACTTCCAAATTTCCCTGATGAAAAGATCAGAGTTAAATAAAAATGTGGACTTCAAACAGGAGAATCAAGAGATCCATGAAAAGGTAAAAAAGGGAAAAGAAAAAAAGACTATTTTCCATTAAGATGAAACAGATATTTCCCCACCTGGGAGAAAAAATTCTCATGAAAGGCAATTCGGATCTATGCCCAAAGGACAACAAAAATGTGCATGCTCTTTGATCCAGCAATACCACTACTTGGTCTATACCCTGAAGAGATGATGAAAAAAGGGCAAAAACATCACTTGTACAAAAATACTCATAACAACTCTGTGGTGGCAAAGAATTGGAAATCAAGTAAATGTCCTTCAGTTGGGGAATGGCTTAGCAAACTGTGGTATATGTATGTCATGGAACACTATTGTTCTATTAGAAACCAGGAGGGATGGGAAAGCCTGGAGGGATTTGCATGAACTGATGTGATGATGAACTGAGTGAGATGAACAGAACCAGAAAAACATTGTACACCCTAACTGCAACATGGGGGTGATGATCAAAGGACAATTTGGGACTGTCCTGCAATGGAAAATACCATCTGTATCCAGAGAAAGAACTGTGGAGCTTGAACAAAGACCAAGGACAATTATCTTTAATTTAGGAAAAAAACTGCTATCTTATTGTCTGATTTTGCTAGCTCTTATACATTGCTTCTTCCTTAAGGATATGATTTCTCTCTCATCACATACAATTTGGATCAATGTATACCATGGAAACTATGTAAAGACTGGCAAATTTCCTTCTGTGCAGGGTGGGAGGAGGGAAGTAAGATTAGGGGAAAAATTGTAAAACTCAAAATAAATAAAATCTTTAAAAAATGAGAATTCTTATTCCTTATTTCAAGATATATGCTTCTCCATTTAAAATATATTTGCTATTTTTATTTCTCACATATTTTTGCGCATATATAGCAACTGTCCCTGGAAATAGGATTTAAAAATATCAAGTTAACTTTTCAATTTCCATGTTTAAATGGTTCCCATATGTCTCTTGTTCTGTTTAGACATAATTGTTCTTGGATCTCTCCTCCATTGCCCATCCTGACAAGTCTAGATAAAATCACCATTACCAAAGACAAATGTGCTTTTCTGTGATTTAACTTTACTCACTCTCTCTGTAAAAGATGTCTTGAGTGATAGGTTCCTGGGAATTGCAGAATCCATGCTATGAGCAACTCTTTCTTCATTTATATTGCTGGGTACTAACTAAAATACTTCTTCCTAATTGTTATTTCCTGGCTTTCTCTACAGGGAAGACTTTTAGGAAATGTATAAATTATCATGTAGGCAATTCTCTCACAAAGTGCTTCTATTTCAAAAGTTCATTTGTAAATATGCTATTTGGAATTTAAATCACATTTCCCCCCATAGAAATCCAGCTATAAACTATAGTTAGATTCCCAGGCAGTCAGCAAAACTATCTCTAACCTTAATGTGCCTGGATCACTGTACTAGTAGAAAGATTTCATTATTTTTTTCCAATCTACTTGCCACTTAGAACACTGTTCTGAATGAATTCTATGTTAAGAACACATTTCCACACCATCATTACCATCACACCCCTTTCTCCCCCCAATCCCATCTCTGGCATACCTCATACAAATCAAAATAGCCCAGTGACCTCAGACACAAACTAGCTATGAGACCTTGGGCAATCATTTTTCCTCTTTGCTTGAGTTTCCTCATCTATAAAGGGAACTGGAGAAGGAAATGGCAAACTACTCCAGTAGTTCTTACAAGGAACACGCCCCCCCCCGGAAAAAATCACATAGAGTGGGATAGATCTAAACAATGAAACAACAATAATACAACAAAGTATTACATAAATTCTTGTCAACATTATAATTATTATTATTACTATTAACCAGTAACAACTTGACTTTCTTTCTAAGGAAGAGCAGTACACCACTGTAGACTTCTAGACTAGCAATGTATTTATCCATCTATTCAATTATTACATCACAACAATTAGGTGTTGAGATACTGAGCTATCATTGAACTTATCATTAGATTTTAAGAAAATACTGACCGGTCAAGAATACTAGGGATTCACTATTACTTCTCATTTGCCCTGACATAACACAATCACAGTTAATCATAGGTAAAAATTGAGAAGGAAGAAAGATCAGACTTCACTTCCAAAGCCCCTCAGATTAGACTATTTCCTGCCTTGGCAGCATTCTGCCTTTTTTTGCTTCCTTTTGTGGATAGCTATTCCTCTTATGTTCTTTTTTTGATTATAACTCTCCCTAGGTATGAGTTTCTTCTATAATTCATTTACTCTTAGAAGAGATTATTAGTTTCCATGGAGCTGGAATATCTTAGAAGTAGAATATCAAAATTCAATATCACTTTTCTTTGCAATGGAGGAAGGGAACCCAAAGTCTTAAGTCAGAGGAAAGAGGGTCTAACTGGATATATAATTAACCAGCTTTGGAAAGGAGATGGAGGCCATAACAGGACTTCCCCATTCCCTCTGAAATTATACCATGTCACCTTATGAATAGAACACAAGGCTTATCCTGAATAGATCTTGAACTATATTCTGAATCATGTTATATTTTAATAGATAATATAGGCCAAAGTTTCATCTCTGAGAAATACTATAAAAGAATGATACATTGAGGAGACAATTAAATAATTACCTCTGAACTCATATACAACTCTAAGATTCTGTGATTCAAAGGCTATATAAATGTAATGTCCAATTTCTCATTACAGATTCTCAGGGGACTCTGAAAGGAGTCTGAAGGGAGGACCTGAGTTCATATCCTGGTTCTGACATTGAATAATTGTAACTCTGTGTCTGAATTTATTAATCCATAAAATGTAAATGATAATAATAAGTGCATTCTATAACTCATGGGGTTATAGAAAAAGGAGTGGCTCATTAACAGTATTATATAAATGTAAATTATCCTTGAAATAAATATAAAAATGATTTTTGACTATTAAACAGAAGTTCAGATGTCTTTCCTGATCTAATGGATAGGAAGTATCATGGTAACATAGAAAGTATCTTTTCCAGGAAAAATTGCATTGTTTAGAATAGTCTTGATAAGTCAAAGGGAAAATATTTCAAAAAGGAACTCCTCAAAGCCTTTGATAAATCATAAGAAAATAAGATGGTTACCCTAGGGATTTTGGTGATGGGCTTCTTGACTCAATAATTTCCAAAGAGGGTGAAGTCTCCTTTAATTTGCTAATAGGTGAGATGATCATATACTCATTTTATAGATTTTATAGAGGAAAACAAGGCAAATAAGGGTTAAATGACTTGTCCAGGCTCACAACAGCTACTAAGTGTTTGAGATGGGATTCAAATCCAAATTTTCCTGACTTCAGGTCCAGTCTATTGACCACAGCATGCTTTGCTATCTTTTCCCCTTTGTGTACTTATCCCTTTTTCCTTGTTTGCAATTTAAAAAAAAAATAGAATGTAGAATTAACTCTAGAAAGAACTTAAAAGTAAATCAACTCCAACTTTGCAAAAGAGGAAATGGGGGTCTCGAGTGGTTACATGATAGTTAACTCAGATTTCCTAATTCTTTCTATTGCACCACCAAGTTTTAAGATTCCCTCATAGTCACAAAAAGGAGGTACAAATCTTTGGGGGCTCACACTGAGTTTAATCCTGAGGAATTTCTGGGATGTGGAGAGTCAGCTACTTCTACTTGAAAGCTCTGTTTGGAAAACTGAATCCTGTTAACAGTTTTAATTATATGCATTTGTGTGTGTGAATCATTATTGTATAAGTATATGCCACTTATACAATATATGCCTCTACCACATTATGGGGGGAGATTAGGAAAAAAATAATCTGTTCCTTCTCAAAATTTCCCATACATACAATACATGTATACATACATATTCTGGTTGAATGGATTTATGTGTACATGCATATATGCACAAATATACTATATGAGCATGGTATATATATATATATATATGTATATATATATACATATAAATATATCACTTAACCTACCTAGAAGAGCATAAGATTGAGGGCAGAGGACATGATTTTGTACACTTTGCTTTCACAGATTCTAGACTCAAAATAATAAGTGCTCAATACAAGCCTATTACTTATCATATAATTTTGTATTTCCTCCAATTCATAGTACCAGGCTCTGCACAAACAGTAGAATTTAATATATTATTTAGAAATGAACTGAACTACAGTTATTTATGAGTCATTACTTAGAAATTGTCACATTATATAACATTTTCCATTTATATTTTTGTGTGCCTATATGGAATTATTTTTACCAAACAAAAATTAATTACATTTTAGTTTTATATAAATACTCATTGATCTATGGGTACCCTGAAGAACAAATGGTCACATATGTATGTGTGTAATCAAATTTTATAATTAAATTAATTGCCTTGAACATGCATTAGGAGAATATTTGGAGGTTAAAGTTATATATACCTTCCTTGAATTTTGTGCTAAAGTTTTAAGCAGGCATGGTTAGTAAGATTAAGGCATTTTGCATGATGAAGATTAGCATTGAAATCACTTCTCTTAAATTACTGACAGAGGCAATATCTCTGTGAAGAATTCAAGGGTTCCCTGAGCGCTGTGTGTTTAAAAGACCTTATCTTGTTTTTAAATATAGTTGGAAGATTATATGGTATAGTCACTAACAATATAATGTTTATATGGAGCTTTAAGGTTCGCAACATGCTGTCTCTTAAAAAAAATCTCACCACCACAACTCTGAATTATGTATTTTTACTACCCCCATTTTAGAGTCGAGCAAACTGAAGCTAAGATGTTAAATGACTTGGCCCTTGATCAATGAATTGCTGAGAAGAGCTGAGTCCTTCTTAGCAGATTATGACAAAATGTTGCTGTTAATTTATATAATGTTCTCCTGGTTCTACTCGGTACAGTTTTAATCCTTAGTAACTTAAAACTGCATTAAGAGTTTATGGGTTATGAAATAGTTTAATTTTTAACTTTTAAAAGAGGAGAAGTTGTTTTTAACTAATTGGCAATTATTACAACAATTGCAAATCTTTGCATTTAATTAGGAAAAGAGTCAAATGAGCTCATACAGCTTGCTCGTTATTGTTTCATAGAGCATGTAGTATTTTATTTTGGTAGCTCTATCACTATATATCTTCTAGTTTGCTTCTGAAATCTCCTAGCTGATTATGCTACTCCATTGGATTTGAGAGCAAGAAATGTTATACTTTTCTAATCACAACCTCAATATTTTAGCATAGTGCTTTGTTCATAAAAGTCTATTAGCACACATTCATCCATATAGAGATAAAAAATCCGTTTGTGTGCTCTGTGTGTGTGTGTGTGTGTATCTCCCTAGTGTTTAGCATTATAGAAGTGTTTTAAAGACCCAAAAGAGAAAGCCTCCAGTTCCTTGGGCAGATCCCCTTGAATTACTTCAAAGATGCATTAGATGAGAGCAATATAGGATGTGAAGGTACAGATGGGTCAGGATTTGTACTACTGAGGAAATCTGGAGGAAACAAGTTATCCAATAAGATTATAAATCCACTAAATATTATTTATACAGTTTAATGACTCTTATAAAACAAGGCTGACTTGATAGTTTTGATTGGAGGTCTTAACTTAAGGACCTGACCTATCCAAAGGTAAACTTAATTTAAAGCTTTTCAGCTGACTTGGGGGGTTCTTGATCTCTTGGGGAAGGAAGCTAATGCTGCTGGAAGTTTGGTCTGGAGATCTGTTTAGGGAAGAAGTTTCAATTCATTATCAAGTGTTTGGGGGCTTTTAGGCATAGAATAGCTATGGATGCAACATCGTTTCACCTTTAGGTTCTCTCTAGGCCATCCTCTGAGAGACTTTGTCTCTTCTAACTTTAACCTTAACCTCTCCCTTTTCCCAGTACCCTAAGTTGATATTCTCTGTCTTATGTGATATTATTTTAGTCAGTTATTTAATGATGGTTTTCTATCAGATAACTGATATGCATCCCTGTCTCTGATTACAAAGTATGTCACAGAAAGTCACCTTGCCTCAAGCCTACACATACACATGATTTCCTTTTTCATAATCTCTGTATTTAGCCAGCCTATCATATTTGTTGTTTCCCAAACTCATTTTTTCCATCCCACACTTCCCTTGCCTGTGTATTCTACATACAGAGTATCTCTAAGCATGAAATGCACTTTCCTCAACTCTAGAACTTTTAGTATTCTTAGCCCCCCCCAATTCTCATTTGATATGGCATCTCTCATGGGAAACTCCTTATTTCTCTAGATGCCAGTACTTTTTCCTTCCACAAATGATCTTGAGTATATTTATCTGATTGCATGTAATATTCATTCCTTTCATAAAAGAAAACTGCCTTTTCCATGAAACCTTTTCTTATAATATTTCTTCAAACTCCTTGTAATCACATGAACCTGACTCTTCTGAAAACATCCCTGGACTTCCTCTCTAGTACTGAACATAACCTCCTCTCATGACTCACTTCCCCAAACACTGGACCAATATGGGAAGGAGGCAAGTTTCAGCTCAATATTGTTTTTTATCTTTTTAAAAGTTTTTGCAAGGCAATGGGGTTAAGTGGCTTGCCCAAGGCCAGACAGCTAGATCATTATTAAGTGTCTGAGGCTGGATTTGAACTCAGGGACTCCTGACTCCAGGGCCAGGGCTCTATCCACTTCGCTACCTAGCCACCCCTCAGTTCAATATTGTTCTTAAATTCATAGGAGTCAAATGAGTCTCTCTCTCTCTCTCTCTCTCTCTCTCTCTCTCTCTCTCTCTCTCTCTCAGAAACTCCTTTGCTCCCCTTTCCTTCATGTCTCTTCTCCATTAAAGGAAGAGGGTAAGGAGAGCAGAGGATTCTAAACTCTGACCATTTGGTTGCTAGTTTCCTAATTTCTTTTAATTTCTAGCTGTGTCTGCACCAATGACTGCTCATCTGCCCAGAAGTGATACAACAGGACTTTCTCCTGAGACTGGAGCTTTTGCCAAGATAAGCAAATCTTGGTGGATGCTAAGCAGGCTCACTGCTTCACAGGTGACCTAGCACCTAGTAGATTGTCTTTAGCTCCAATAGCCAAAAAAAGAACAAAGACTTTAGTTCCTTGTTTATTTTGGGGCATGATGCTTTCTGCAATTTGGAATACTCTGAAGACCCAAGGGAAGCTCTACCACTCAGCATTCATAGCATTTTCATACTATGGCATGAGAGTCAATTCTACCCAGAGGAAAAAAGGCTACGTGATAAGAATCTCAAGCAGGGCCTGAGTAGAGTATCATCATTGCAAATTCACACTGGGGGATCATTAAAGAGATTAGATTTCTCTCTGAGGACCAGCCACTTCTTTACATTTGAGTAAAGAGGTATTTTCAAGGAGTGCCAAGAGCACAAACCAGCTCAGATTGCCTTTGTTTACTAATAATTAAGGGCCATCCTGGAATCTCTCTCTTCAGGTACAGCCTCATTTGTTTTATGAGTCAGAAGGTGTCACAAGTGCAGCCTCTCTGTAAACAGCCTCCTCTTAACAGTAACAGCATCCGTGGGAGATGCTCAGCTGCAGCATCCCTGTGGCCACCTCTGCATTATGAGATGAACATAGATCAAGCAATGGGGGGAATTCACCATTTATAAACTCAGGTTAAGGCCAACTACCTGATACTGGTGCTCCAGAGAAGTTTAAGAAAAGGCAGGAAGAAAGCAACTGGTTTTTAGTTCATATCCAAAAAACACCCATCTATAGTATTCTTGTACTGGCATAGATTTGATAAACACATACCTTCTTCACTCAATGATCTTCTAGTCTAATAAGGGAAATGACATACACCAATGACTACAATATAAAATAAAGCTTGACAAACTCCTTCAGATCCTGCCAAATTTTTTTTCTAAATCTTAGTTTTATTATATTTATTGATTCCTTTCCCTGTGTTATTTTTCTACCATATCCCTCAAGTTCCATCTTCACAATCCAAAATCATTCATTTTTTCCAACCTTTGCACTTCCCAATTTCCTATAAGTTAGGATCCTGAGTATGCTAATATGGGAAAGCAAGGTAATGAAGGCTGTCCTCCCAAAAGAAAGAGGCAAGGTCTAAGAGCAGAAGACAATACTGCTAAAAACTAGCCAAGGTGATTGATAAATAAACATGAATGCACTGCCTAACTTGAAAGTCATTCTACTAACCACTCTTTGGTCTCCTCTGAATTATTATAAACTATTGTATATATGAGACCCAAAACTAATACATTTGAAATGAGTTCCTAAGTCTGGAATGGTAAATAGAAAACTGGATCAGAGGCAGAACAACCTGAATTGTACAATCTCACTTACAAGCTGTATAATCCTCAAGACGTTAAACCTCTTAGCCAGTTTCCTCTTCTGTAAAATGGGTATAATAGAAATTACCTCACAGAGCTGCTGAGAATCAAATAATATAGATAATGACTTTCTAACCCTAAAGTTCCATATAAATGCCAGCCCTAAAGTTCCATATAAATGCCAGCCTTAAAGTTCCATATAAATGCTAACTGTTATTAGCTAATATCTTTTGGTGGGACATCAGGATTTTAGGGTATTATTGATTGGATAGAAGTTAACCTTCTGGAAACAACCACTTTTCTCTGAGCCAAAGATGAGAATTTGAAATGTGTCAATGAGTTTTTGCAATGATGTGCATATCTATTCCTATAACCTTCCTTGTGAGATTCTCTGTGGTGAAAAAAGAGTCAAAACCAATAGTAAGATGAATTTAATGTGAGATTTTCATTTAAGCTTCCTAATTTTCCTGAATCTGTCTAGCACAAAAGAAAACTTCTATAAAGGATAACAAGTTTGGATGCATTTTGAATGTCAATGGTTATTCAGGGTCCAGAACTTTCTTATAACTTTTTGAGAAGCCCTATGAGATATATAAATTCTTTCATCCCTTAAATCTTAAAAAGTACTATTGTTTTAGGCTAAAGTATCTTAAAACTTATAATAATAATAATAAGCATATTTCTAATACTACAATTTATTCAGTGAGATTATTAATATATTTACATTGGCACATGTAGAAAAAATTGAGTTTCTGTTCAATACCATAGTTTACATGCTGCCTGCTATTTCATCCTGGGAATGGCATGAACTTGAAAGTGCAGAAATAGACAATTGCATATATATATATATATATATATATATATATATATATATATATATATATATATGTAAAAGAGTTCTTGTCAATTTAATTCTACATTGGGAAATTTATTTGGTCAAAAAAAGCACATGATAGATTTTTAAAAGGTAACCTCCAAAGAGTCATCTATATCTATAAGGAATCCATTCAGAGTGGCAGATGGGGGAAAAAATCAATTCAATTTAGATTATATATAGTACAGATAAAACTTACAAAAGGCAGCTTTTATGGCAGCATAATCAGTGTATATACAAAACTAGGACCTTAAAAGACTAGTTGGCAGATTGAGCTAGCAAAGAAAAAGCCAGATATTCTTTCCAAGGTGCACCCCCCATCTAATTTCACAGCCACCAGCACATCTTTGCACCCAGACTAAAAGATGAAATGGTTGTTGAAGGCTAAAAATTGGGAATCATGTAATCAAATGCATCCATACCTTTCTAAGGGCAAAAAAAAATGTTAATTGTTGGAATTCAATTTCCCCTGGTTCTTTCCCAGATTTTTGTGTTGGTATCCTGACTGTAACATTGCCATCCAAGTACATGTCTTAACTTGGGTATTCTTTATTCATCAGACATTTTCTCTGTGGATGGGGGAATTTTTTGAGATTTTGGCTCATTTTGAGGTTCTGGGAGCTATAAAATTAAAAGAAAACCATTGATTAAAGCCCAATTTTAGAGGTTTAGGTTATTTAAATTCTGGAAGGTCAACATGGAAAAAGGTTTTTTGATATCTTTCTTGCTGGCTTCTCAAGATTCACATATTCACATTGCCTAAAGAATTTGCTACTGCATTTCAAATACTATGATAACTGGAATAATTACACTTTCCACAGCTGTGGAGATAAAATTAACTCTTGATTATTTGTATCAGCCAAGGAAGTGAGGCTATGGAAAAAATGCAAAACTATGGGAAATCTATTGCTTTATTTCATTAGAGGAATAATTAGAGTGAATAAAACTTCCAAAGTCTCACAGCTCACAGGGTATAGAGAAATTCTTTTAACAGGAGTACTTCAATAAATCATTCTCCAGAGAGACAACTATCAAGGATACTAATGTGATAGTTTGGTAAGATACCTGAAGCTCCAATTGTCCTATGAATATAACCAATTAAGATTACTTTATGTAATCTTGGGAAGTAGGATGAAGCATTTGCTATGAGTCAAGAAATCAGAAATTAGTACATGGCCTTGGACCAGTTAGTTAACCTCTTGGGGGCTCAGCTCCCTCTTCTGTAGTATAAGAGTGTTAGACTAAATCATCTTCACTTTTTGTCTAGCTCATTGGTAACTTTCAACACTGTTCTCCAAATAACTGAAAATGAATTATTTAGAACAGGTTAACTGCCAAAGAAAGGTCATTATAAGAGATTTTCCAAAAGGGACTGTCTGGTGTCCCTGTTTGCATTGTGTTTAGTGCCTAGGTTCATTAAGTATTTAATCAGTTAACCAATAACCAATATTTATTTTTATTCATGAAGATTTATTAAGTTCTTTGTCCTAGAAACTGCTAAGCACTTGGGATGTGCAAAACAAAAAGGCAAAAGACAATCCTTGCCCTCAAGGAGCTTACAGTCTAATGAGGGAGACAACATACAAATATATACAAAGCAATTTATACTCAGGATAAATAATAAATAATTAGAAAAGGAAAAGCCCTGGAATTAAGAAGGTTTTAGGGAAGGCTTCCTGTAGGGGGTGGGATTTTAGTTGGGATTAATAAGAAACCAGAGAAATCTGCAGAGAAAGGTGGGTGCTCCAGGTATAGGTAACAACCAGAGAAAATGCCCAGAATGGAAAGATAGAGTCTCTTGTTTGTGGAACAAACAAACTTATGTAGCCCTTTAATACTAATGGGAGGGCAGCTAGGTAGTGAGGTAGACTTGAGGGCTGGGCCTGGAGACAGGAAGATAGGAGATCAAATCTGGTAAAACAGAGAAGAAATGGCAAACCATTCCAACATCTCTGCCAAGAAAACCCCAACTGGGGTCATAAAAAAGTCAGAAACAATTGAGTAACAATAATAGTAATGGTGTTACTTTGGGGCACTGTTCAAAATAGAACCAAGATCCATTCATTACAATGAAAATTTTAGTAAGATTAAAAAATTAATACCATATTTCCTTGAGGATTCTTTCAATGAGAGTTAACCTATTTGTAAACCAAAGGAATATATATGTTCAAAGCCCTAGAGTCAAGGGTTTTGTCTTCTTTATTACCACACCAATTCTTTAAACTAGTTTCACACTGGCTATGTGTACAGATATCTACAGGTAAATAACATCAAAATTCTGCATAAGTGGTCATTTTGGTATGCATTATGGAGGAGCTGTATTTGAAGTCTGCTGGAGGGGGGTAAATTTAAAAGTTTCAATTATGAGAAGCATAATCTAGGAACTCCTAGTGGGAGCATCAAGCCATGTAGGTAGATTCTAAAACACCCTTTTTTTTAAATTCTCACAGTTTATTTAAAAGGGTCTTCTATTGCTTAATTAGCCAGTGCAAGCCATTTCCTCAACAGACATTTGCTAATTACAACTGAGTTTTCAATTCACAGCTCCATCCACAGAGATCAGACACACTTCCATAAAGGATGTTGATTTTCCCTACTTAATTGTCCTAAGTATACTAACCCCTGTTTTAATTTTTCTTTTTTCTCTCCCTCCCTGGAGGATATTTATGATCCTTACTTTCATCCCAACATCAAAAATACCAAGTTAACTAAGCTCTAAGCCCTTTCACTTTCTCCAAGTTTTTTTTTCTGGTGATACCAATCAATCTACAAGCTTTTAGAAAACATTCATTATCAGGAGGACAGCAAGGTGATGAGTTCAAATCCAACCTCAGACACTGTGTGATCCTGGTCAAGTCACTTGCCCCTGGTTTGCCTCAATTCCTAATCTGTAAAAAAGAGCTGAAGAAGGAAATGTAAACCACTCCAGTCTCTTTGCCAAGGAAATCCCAAATGTGGTCCAAATTATTTGGATACGACTGAAACAACTCATTAACAACAACATGTGTTTTAGCATACTTGCTAATCCCTGGGTTCTCTTATAATGATGAAGATTTTGATAACTAATATTTATATATTACTTTAAGGCTTGCAAGGTAACTTGATAACAATCCTGCAAGGTGGAGGCAATTATTTTATTATTTGCAAATAATAAAACTTAGAGAAAAGTTAAGTGCCTTGCCCTGATAATCTATCTCTCTTTATCTATATATATATATATATAGATATATCTACATTTATATATATATATATATGTGCATGTATGTATGGATTGTTTAATGACCAACAACCAGCTAGCACCCTACAGAAGCCAAGGACAGAAAGGGCTTAATTCATTCCAACAAACTATTTTCATGACTTCTTTTTTTTTTAAATCAGGTTTATAAATAAACAGAAAGTACTTTAAAGTAAAGAGCAAGAAATGTTAGAAAAGGGTACGGGTGTAACATAACAGACAATACTCAGTATAACTGCTTCACTAAGCTTTTAAGATATACAAACATCTATAAGAGTCTACAATATCAGAGGGAACTTCACAGCTGTAGAATTGCAATGTCTGAATCATGTAGAAAATATCAGGTAAAGATTTTGGATCACTCTCTCTCAACACATTCATGAAGGGAAAAAAAAAACATTAAGGAGTTGTGGTGAATCTGCTTTCAAACCTCAACCTCCCTCATTCCCTAACTGCTAGATGTTTGAGACCCTCCCTCTTATTGACCCAGGTACTCTACACATTAATCTCCTTAATGAGAAAGAGAATAATAGAGTCTGCAGGAAAGACATTCCCTTGATCCTTGGCAAGAACCAGCTACCTTCTCTGTGCTTTAGAATCTAAGTTACCCAGACCACTGAGAAGTTAAGTGACTTATGGAGGGGGGGGTCCACGTCAGTAGCTATCAGGAGCAGGACTTAAATCCAGGTCTTGCTGACTTCAAATCTGTCTCTTTAATATGTTCTATTCAACCAGAATAAAATGAGTCAAAACCAAACCTTAGGACTTTGACTAGAAGGAAGAATATTCTCTATTTTTTGAACTTTCAAAATTATAACTTACTTATAAGAGTCAATATATTTTACAATAGGATATCCTTTTAAAAATCATTATGCTTGCATTCTTTAAATTGAGTACTGAATAAATACAACAAATTACAAGGAGCAAGACATTTTGGATAATATGATATTCTAGAAATGGGAGTCTTTATACTTGAAACATTTTTGGCATTTTGATGGAAAATTTTAAAGAGTATAGCTGAAATCAAGCATAAATTAACCCCTTTATTATTTTTGAAATGCAATGGCATTAAGTGACATATACAAGGTCACACAGCTAAATGTTAAATGTCTGAGGCCAGACTGGAACTCAGGTCATCCTGACTCCAGGTCTAGCATTCTATACTCTTCACTAGAATTAAGAAATTTGAACCTGGGTCTCATATCTCAAGTTTGGCATTTCTACCAAACCCTAATGTTTTTTGCCCCAGGGGCTTAGTCAAAAGAAACTGTGCTAAGAACAGTAAAAAAAATTATTGAGGTAAAACAAGAATTGAGAGATTCTGGACATAGTTATCCTAAATTATCCCAAAAAAGAATAGCTTGGCCTTTCACATTAGATATCAATAGGAACTGAACAAGGTTTTCCTCTCTATTTTGAGAAATCATCAGAAAGGCATGATGTTTAGAATGAAGCAGACTTAAATGTCTGACATTCTATACTCTTCACTAGAATTAAGAAATTTGAACCTGGGTCTCATATCTCAAGTTTGGCATTTCTACCAAACCCTAATGTTTTTTGCCCCAGGGGCTTAGTCAAAAGAAACTGTGCTAAGAACAGTAAAAAAAATTATTGAGGTAAAACAAGAATTGAGAGATTCTGGACATAGTTATCCTAAATTATCCCAAAAAAGAATAGCTTGGCCTTTCACATTAGATATCAATAGGAACTGAACAAGGTTTTCCTCTCTATTTTGAGAAATCATCAGAAAGGCATGATGTTTAGAATGAAGCAGACTAGATAATGATTAACTTTGTTTTAGTTGGCTTTTTTCTTCTATAAGTTTTCTAATCTTTTAATTAGATACAATTGAGTAATCTCACTTAAATTCATGAATTTGCAATGGATTTTTAAAATGTATAAAAGCCTCACAGGAACAAAAATTGATCTTTTAATGCAGTTATATAGATTTTCCAATTTACTTCCCTCTTCACTATTTCACATTTTATTTGAAGATTGACTTTCAAAGCAGATTGTTTTATCTCATCAATGAAAAATGAAGTTTACTACAAATGTTTGATCAAAAACAAGCTTTATTTTTAAAATATTGTTAGTATGATCAATGTCTCTTTCAAAGGGTAATACTAACTTAAATTGCAAGTATAGTAAATGAAAAGAAGAAAGCTTCTTTCTCACCTTTCAACTAGATTACAAATGGACAAAAATGATATATGAAGTTTCCTTCAAGAGGATCCTCAAATATTTCAAAGTAAAATCAAGGCAGTAGTGAATGCAATTTAGAAATTAAACAGGTTCTAAAATTAACCAGCAATTAAGAATAAGATAGTTCAAGATATTCTAAACAACATTTCAACTTCATCCTGAATTTATTTTTCTCCTATTTTTATATTTTATTGTAACTATCACTTTGACTTTCCCTAAAACAAACCAGTATTTTTGGTCTTAGCCAGCCTTTTAAGAATTGGCAATTAATTCCCTACTTATATTGCATTATCCCCACTAAAGTCAAAATGCCATACTAGGAAATCTTTTTCTAATGATTAGTTAAGATGATCTTTGAACTATTTCTTCCTTTTTGTAAGGAAAAAATACCAAGAATTTTTTGGGGGGCTGAATAAAAAATTTTACATTAATCAAGCTAATTTTAAAAACAAACAGATCTGAGTGTTCATTTTTTTGTTGAAGATGATCAGGTAATATTACATATAACTAAGTTTACAATGTCTGATTAGGAGTCATTTTAGCATAATAGTAGTGAATACTGTAAAAAAAATTTGATCTCTGTGATTCTTAGTTAATTTATAGCCTATCTACAAGCTCGCCCATTTACAGAGACAAACATATTTCGAAAATTTCATATTCTCCTTTTCTAGCAATGCAATATACTAAAAATTATATGGGTACTTAGAAACAATTTAAGGTTTTCAAAGCACTTTGTTCACAACAATCCCTTTGTATAGGCAGAAGACTTATCATTCTCCCCTTTTGCAAATGAAGAAACTTGGCATAGCCAAGAGTCAATTCTAGATTTCCCACATCTGAGTCTAGTGCTCTTTTAAGAAGACAGTATGGTGGAGTAAGAAAAGAGTACTAGATTTGGACTCATGAGACTTGCATTCACACCCTGGCTCTGCAACTCAAAAGTTGCATAAACTTAAGACAATTCCTTTTTACATTGGTCTCAATTTTTTCATCTAAAAAAATGAATATCAACTGCCCCACTCATAGCATTGAGGGTTATTGTAAAGATGCAATGAGATGATATATGAAAACACCCTCTACAGTCAGAAGTGATAGACAACATGTAAAGTTTTCTCATTTAGATTCTGAGAGCCAGGACTTTAAATGTGTGTGAATATGTGAACTTGGATGCTAGCTTAAGGGATCTATGATTTCATGAGTTGAATACGTCCTCCATGGACAAAGATCACAGCCTCAATGCCTTCATAAAATGGCTTAAGAATCTTGGGTAATAAAAAAAATCACTTTGTAGTCAACCTTCTAGTGATGTAATTAAGTTGGTTTTTAAATGGTAGATACATTACTCAAAAATATATCAGTTTGCTTATGCTGACATAGTCTTTGAGGAGCTGAGGGTCAGAACATATGATTAAAGCATTAGAGTGTGTGTGTGTGTGTGTGTGTGTATGTGTGTGTGTGTACATTTGTTTGGTCAGCACCTGAGACTTCCTTATATAGGGAAGACCGACCAGGTATTAAGTGACTTGTCCAGATTCATACCACCAGTCTCAGTGGGACTTAAATCCATATCTTAACAACTCTGAACCAGGCCTGCTATTCACTATTTCTAGTTACATCTCATGAATGTATGTGTTTGTATATATCTATCTATTCAAAATATGTTATCAAATGTATACACATGTGTATATAGAACATATCTACCTGCATGATATCATCTATGCCTATTTTTATAGATGAGATAGCAAGTAAATTCCCATAGAAAAAAAGATTTATGAGATTTGAAAAAAACAGCAATAGCAACAATAACATTGAACCTTAAGCAAGATCCAAAATAAAGAATTTGGGCATCTGGGTGGTGAGAACCAGAGGATGAGCCACTATTAATCCCATTTTAGAAATGAGGAAATTGAAAGTTGACTTGACCACCTATTCAATTGCTATTCATCATATATGAACACATTCAATATTGATGGGTCATTTAAATAGGCTTCTTTAAAGATGCTACTGATATCTAACTCTAATTAATTTGTCCTACCATCAAATGTTTTAACTATAAATGAATGGAGACTGCCATTCCTAAAAGTCTATCTAAGTTCCGCTGGCACTTATGTAATTATATTTTACCTTCTTGGTGAACAATTTGCAATATCAATATTTCTATGCTCTCTATCAGATCCTCAAAGTGCTAATACAGTGTTCCACATTATTTCATTCTATTTTAAGTGGCGGTCTGCTGTTCTCATCTAATAGGTAAACTGAAGATTTGCAGGAGGATTTTATCATTTGGTTTGACAACATAAAAGCAATTCAGGAAGCAAGCTGGGCAAACTGGTTTAATAGAAACATCCTCTGAGCACTTGAAAGCAACATCATATTTGTTTCCTTCTCATCTGCCCCCTGTGATCTTTGCCAGGATATAGAATGAAATATAGTTATAGCTCCACATCTTTTCCAATTTCATCACCATTTGAATGAGGTGTATTCCACTTCCATAGGGAAGAAAAACCATAATAAAATGCATTAGAAATCTGAATAAATAACCTTGGGGAAGTATTAAACTAAATCCACTAAAATATGAGATTCCTATGTACACAAAAAGGTTAAGTGTGGCATATGGAAAAGCATTTCTTCACCAATCATCTATACATTTGTCTATTGCAATGAATCCTCACAAGGGAATTTTCTCAGGAGTATATGGTACTCTATGGAACCTTTAGATTCCATCAAATATGGCTTTAAGTAGATTCTGTTTGAATTTTCAAAGAATAGACCCCAAGGCTCTTTTATATTATTATTATTATAATTATTATTATTATTGATTTGATCTTTATATAGAAGAATTTCCCATTGGCATACTTGACATTGTTTTCATGGAGAATTTCTCCTTAGAAGAAAAGTAGGATTGCGTTTTTAAGAGTGGAGTTATATATTTAATATTTCCAAATTAAAGAGTTCTTTTGTGAGGCAAGTTTGTATAAAGTGTTAGAAAAGTGTTGGAAAGTGTTGGAAAAAAACAGAAAGGGCAGGATAAAGCTTGAATACAGAATGTTGCTAACAGTATCTAAGTATCTTAAAATTTTGGAAGGGTCTCTATGAGGAATAAATTAAGTTATTTGTAACATACTTAGTTTTATTGCCTAGCATATTATTTTCCCTTCTGTTCCCCTAATATCACATTCCTAGTAGGTGGCAGGACTCAAAAGGGAAGTAGGCAATGTATGTGCACAGGATTAACATGTAAACTTGGGCTATACTGAGGCTAAGAGCTTGCATTTCTATGTTCCCAACTTCTACTGTATTTTTCTTTCTCAGTATAATGGACCTTAACTTCTATTATTAAGTTCACACACCCATAGCCAGTTGACACTATTCAGCTACTCAGAAAGTAAAAGAACAAGACCCTCCTCCATGCTAATGGATTTTTGTAAAAGTGCTCCAGAAAAAATAAATAAGCAAAATAAGGAAAGAAAAACAACTCTAGATTGAACATTTTTGATATAAGATTTCAAAATTATTAAAAGAATTACATTCCCATTTTAGCACACTGGATCACCTAAATGTATGCTATTTGAATTTACTGAAAACAAGTTAAACCACACTGGTCATCTTAACCCTCTTAACCCAACTGCAGAGTATACGCCGGAAATAATCCATTAGTAAATAAGTGACAAAATTGGAATAAAACTTTTTTTGCCTAGAGCCAAAAAATATGATTTCATTTCTGGAATTCATCTTGAGCTTGTGGTATGTACAATTCAGAGAAATGAGAATCTTGAGAAGGATAAGTTGTTCCAAAGGTATTGTTAATAGAAACAAATAGCATAACAGGGAGGCATTTTCTGAGAAGAGGAAAGACAAATACCATGATGGTTTGACCTAGAACAGATTGAGCTGTTTCTGAAAACAAAGTGTCCTGACACAAAGCATGGTGACTAGAAGAGGATCAAAGAAGAAAGCAAGTAAAAGTAAGGCTAAAATAAAGTATAAAGGATTTAGAGTAAACTTTTTAAAATATTTCTTAAGAAGGTCAGCATGTGTAATGGTTAAGTTTGAAGCTGGGAAGTCCTAGGATCAAGTCCCTCCTTACTGTAATTAGGTGACCTTAGGAGAACACTCATCTCCTGACCTCTAAAACTAGGATATTAATGGTGCCTACATCAGAGAGTTGTTATGAGGTTTGCATAAGACAATATATGTAAAGGGTTTATAAAAATTTCCAAGTTCTTTAAAAATGTCAGCTATCAATAGCATCAATTCCAACACAGAGGATGACTTATTAGGAATAGGTTACCTAAGAAGGTTGTGAAATATCCTCAAGTAAACCAAACCATTCATATGGCTTATTTCACATATGTTCCAACATGAAAATAGATGTGATCTTTGTTTTCTATTAGTTTCACTTACTAAATTATATATATATATGTATGAAAGAATAACTTTTTAATTTATAAATTTAGAAAATTATCATTCTTTCCAAATTTTCAAGACAATCTAATATTAAAGGGTTTTTAAAGGGTTTTTCCAACATCTGAGTTTCTATAAAAATGAATTTTTTTCTTTTATTATAGGAAGGAATTCATAATTTAATATTAAAAACAAGAGCTTCAATAGACCAAAGTTTTAGTCATATTCTACCTGAAGTATAAGAACATAATAATGATAATAGAATTCATCCAAATTAAAATTTGTAAAACATATTACACATATCTTATCTGATGCTCACAAAAACCTTAGAATAGAGGAATTATCATCATCCCCATTTTTTAATAAAGAAACAGGCAGACAGAAATTAAGCAACTTGTCCTGGGTCATGCACAACTAGTAAAGGTCCAGCTGGACCTGTCTATTGGATCTATCTACTATGCTACCTCTATGTCTTTCCCATAAATCAAGTGTAACATCCCCCTCATTTTGATCCTTACAAAACCCTGTGGGATAGATGCTATCACATCATTTTACAGATAAAAAAAGTGAGGCTGAAGAAGGTTAAGTTACTTGTCCTTGATCAAATAGCCAATAATTATTTGAGGAAGGATTTGAACTCAATAATATTGCATCAGTTTGACATCTTCTCTTGTAGATTAAAGCAAACAGGGTTAAGTAATTGGTTTGTATGTGTCTGACTCTGGATTTGAACTCAGGTCTTTCTGACTCAAGGTCAAGTGCTCTATTCTCTGTTCTGCCTGATTCTACAAAGTCTCACAGATCACTTTCAAGGTCCGGCTATTATTCCCAAATTAACTGGGCTTGGTGATATAATAGATATAACTATTTGAGGCCAAAAAATGTCATCATGCAGTTTAAAAAATTTTAAGTTCATTTGAAACTTCCTTTTCTGGATCACATGCTGCTAGAAATTAAATGAAACTTCTTTAGCATTGAATTATTTCTTGGAAAACAACAATATAAAAACTACTTTTGAACATTATTTTTAACAAAGTTTCTATCCAAAAGAATCATTTTAAGCATATGGAATGGCATAATATGAAAGAATTATAACTCTGGAGGAGACATTACACAATGACCACATATTTCTCAAAATACAATTTTGAGTACAAAACTAAAAATAAATGACATACTTAAAGGCAGACTTTTAACTAACATACAAAAAAAGTGTCTGGGTAAAGTACTGAACATCTGCAGCCTAACAGGGATTGACATGTAATCAAAATATAAATATAGAAATGGGATATCCTTTTTCAAAGAAAAAACATTTCATATAATGAAATTTTATGTTTTATTATTTCAACATAAGGGTAGCTAGGTGATACAGTTGATAAGAGTTCCTGGTCTGGAGTCAGAAAGACCTCAGTTCAGATTTGGCATAAGACATTAGCTAAGTGACCTTGCACATTACTTAACTCTGTTTGCCTCAGTTTCCTCATCTGTAAAATGAACTAGAGAAGGAAATGATACATTATTCCAGTCTCTTTGAAACACCAGATGGATTCATGGAGAGTTGGCTACAACTGAAACAAAACCTGAAAATTTCAACATTTTTCACCTAGGATAAGGATCATGATAAAAATAAACTACTTTCAAAATGTCAATCCCTAAGGTCCACAACTGTAAGATTCCTACATCTTCCTAAGGGGAGAAATGGTGAAATAAAATATTTTAATTCTATAAGCCCTTACCATATAAGTTACCTCAATTATATGAAAAATCAAAGCAATTCCCTAGGGTAAACACTTGTCTTGAACATATCACCTTTTTGTCTTGTTCACTATTCCCTTCTATATACTCTTTTCCAGAGGCAGAACTAAGATGGGATGAAATTGGTATTTTTTTTTCCAGTCACCAACATTTAGCAGGGATACAACTCCTTCCTGTGTCCTTCACAGATAATTTCACTATTTACATCAGATACAAATACAGCCATATTCCCAAGGTGTTGTCCTGTTTCCTATACCTCTTCTTCTAAGGTGTTCTAGCAGCATATTTTTTTTAAAAAAATCTGTGTACACAGAAATATTTGCAAATCTTCTATAACAATTTTACTAGAAAACACCTCCTGGACAGGAAGTGAAGCTTTTCAAGGTGTAGAAGCATTCTTATTCCAGACTCTTAGGAAGTCCTAGGCAAGTGCAAGCTTCTGTTGTAAAAGTAATTCCTGCCAGTCAATTCTCTCAATAGCCAAGGCAGAGAAAGTAAGGGACAGATTTCTAGAACAGTTTCAAGAGCTTCACTATCAGCTATCTGCCTAAAATACCTTAGCAAGAAGGGGGTTGCCAGAGCAACCCAGAGGAGTGGTAAAAGTATTCTGGGTATAGGGAGAGGGAGTTAAAGAAGCCGAGGGCTTGGAGCACGAAATAAGGTAGGTACTACAACTCCCATCTGTCACTAGCTGTACATCATCCACAGCAAAGCTTTCCAGTCCCAACATTAACTGGTCCATCATTACCCATAAGGACAAGCCCCTCTCTCTGGGGGCTACCACACTTTATCATGGCCTCCTAGGATTAAAGAAGACAATGATCATGCCTCCCTCCAATCTTTGCCTGATTGATGTGTGGAGAAATTAGGTGAATAAGGTTTACAGAGGTTTGCGAATTATGTTGGAGGGGACACAATCCAAACCTCTATTTTCCTGAGTTCAAAGGGAAGGCAGCCAAGTAGAAATGAAATTGAAGTCTGATGCAGCCTCTCCAATGACACCTTGGACCCTTGGTCCCTTCCCATGACTGAATGAGTGACCTCTCCCCAATTCACTAGCACTGACTTTCTTGTTATTCCTACAAGATACACTGTCAATTCCAGTTATTTCTGTATCTAGAATGTTCTCTTTCACCCATACCTACTGACATCCCTGCCTTTTAAGTTCCAAGTAAAATCCCATACCAAACCCTATTAAACTCTATTCTTTCCTTTTGACATATTTCCTATTTATCTTACACATAGCTTTTTATATACATTTGCTTGCATCTTCTCTTCTCCATCAGACTGCAACCTCTTGAAGACAGGAACTGTCTTTTGCCTCTTCTTGCATCCCCCAGAGATGAACAAAATCCTGGCTTGTTGGAAGTTCTTTTTATTGATTGATTTATTTATTGATTGAGGTTACTATCTATCTATCTATCTATCTATCTATATACATATATATGTATGTATACATATACACATAATCTTTTATGTGTATCATTATTTACTTAGTGTCTCCCCTTTTAAAATGTGAGTTTCTTTGAAGCTAAGATCTAGTTATTTATCACTATTATTATTATTTAGGTTTTTTGCAAGGCAAATGGGGTTAAGTGGCTTGCCCAAGGCCACACAGCTAGGTAATTATTAAGCGTCTGAGGCCGGATTTGAACTCAGGTACTCCTGACTCCAGGGCTGGTGTTCTATCCACTGTGCCACCTAGCCGCCCTATTTATTATTTAATATTTCTTTTGATTCCCAATACTTAGATCAATAGCACCTAGTAGGTGCTTAATAAAAGCTTGTTGATTGACTCCCTGGGGGAGAGGCAGCTAGGTTGAACAGGGTGTAGAGCACTGGCTCTGGAGTAAGGAGGACCAGAGCTCAAATCCAACCTCAGACACTTAATTACCTAGCTGTGTGACCTTGGGCAAGTCACTTTACTCCATTGCCTTTCAAAAAGCAAAAAAAAAATTCTGAAGGTGAAAAAGCTTGTTGATACTGAGTGTGTTCTTCCACAGCATGCTGACTCCTAAAGAACCCATACATAAAATTGCAGACATCAGCAACCACCACCTGACAAAAGAAGCAGTTGTCTCTTTTATCAAAAGCTTGATTGCTGAATTCTAATTCTGGTGAACTCGATTACTTCCCTTCTGCACACCAATAACAAAACTTCTCTATGTCCAATGCCACTCAGTCAACAATACTGTACTTATCTAGTTTATTATTCATAGGGGAGGTACCAGAAGGATTCAGCTGGAAAATATTTTAAAAATCAAATTCCTCTCTGTTCTCTCCACTCCTCCCCACTTTTGGTTACATGTAATCATTATCTTCTAACTTCATCATCATCCTATTTATATAATGCTTTAAATTTTACAAATTGCTTTACCAAAAACTATCTCATTTTATACTCAAAATTCTAGGAGATGGGAGCTACTTTTCTCCCATATATACATATATGTGTATATATGTTATGCTGTGTACATGCAAAAATACATAGAAATGTTGACCTATTTAGAGAAACATCAACAAATATTCTGCAGGGAGATTCATTATTGAGTTAATTTAAAATATAATACAGTATTATTCATTTAACTAGCCACTAGTGTGAATAATATAGCATAGCGACTCCAAGATTTAAGAGTACATATAAAATGCCAAAATTAATAGCACAATTTTTATAATCAACATTATATGCAATAATTACTCAGAACAGACCTCATTTACATTACAAGTATTGATGCATACAAAGTTTAATATAAAGAGAATCCATTAGGATAATCTACAGCCTTCTTAGAGCTCAAACAGCAGCTAAGAAATTCAAGCTTCAATATAAATAAGGCAAAATACAATGCAAGTAGGAAAAATATGAGAGATTTATATTGTTCAGTAAAAGGGCTTTTTTAAAGGGGTTCTTTTAAAGTTAAAAAGCTTATTTTTGACAGTTTATGATTTTAACAAGCAATTCTTTATGTTTTAAAATTATCTGGCATTCATTTACATAAATGATGTTGACATAGTTTCTAATCTATATTCAGTTGGAAAAGGGAAACTGAACTGTGTGATTTCATTGATTACTGAAAACTACCAGGTAAAGACGCCGTTTCAAATAATAGAATTATTTTTAAAGCACTTACTTTAGTGCCAGATACACCTTTTCCTTCCCTCTGTTGATTCAAATCCATGCCTTCTCTACAACTCATCTAACATAGATGTATGCAATCCTTAAAGATAAAGGACTCCCTAATCACACAACTAGAATGTGTCATAAGCAGAATTGGCACCAAGTCTTCTGGGTTTGGGGGTCAACTATGATATATCTAGCAGTTGTTCCATGTTATTTTATGTGAAGTAATGTAAAAATTTTTTAATATAAAATATTTTTTAAAAATCAAAGAAAAATCAGTTGGCACCTAACATCTAATTGATTTTAAGATGTGGCATCTCTTAACAGGATGGGGCTAATAACCAGCAAGCAAATCTGGTGTAACCAGTAATTCTGGAAGCCTCCCCTAATAGCTTTCCATGCTAGCTGCTGCCACCATGCTCATCCTCATCCCCTGGGAAGTGGCAGACCTAGCTGGCACAGATGACCACTCGTGACCTCTCAATGATCCTACAATTTCGCTATCAATATTATTCTCTGCCACCTCCCTAGTATTGATCTCAAGTTTTGATGAAATGAACTCTTCCCTATTAAATAGGTATGAGGAAGAGCTGCTGCAGAATATGTGAACCTTGTGAAGAATCCACACTGAAAATTACTACAAATCAGAAGATCTGAAGTTGAGAGTCATCTTTGAGGCTGACTAACTGACTAACCATGCAACTTTAGGCTGGTCATTTAATTTCTCAGGGCCTTGGTTCCCTCAAATCAAAAATGAGTGGGGGGGGGAGTTGTTTTCAGTCATCTCCATTATTCTTTCCTCCCTGACTTTCATTGCATTTTACCTCAAATTCCACTTTTCCTTTGACTTAAGAATTGCTTTTCTTAGTAGCTTAAAAAATGCTACTAGGAATGTATGAAGGATTGAGCCACTTATATCTTGGTGCCATTAACTTTGTATTTGCCTTCTTTTGCAACAGGTAGATAGCTGATGCAGTGCAAAGGACATAAGACATGGAGTCAGTAAATATGGGTTCAACCCATGCTATTTACTACCTTATAGGATCTTGGAAAAACCATTTAATCTTTGTAGGTGAGAGTTTTCCTTATTTGTAAAATGAAGTGCTAGAGAAATTGACCTTTAAATTCTTTGCATCCATAACCAGCACACTATGGAATGCTGCTTTGTTAAATCCAAAATTTGATGTAATGCTAAGTATTCTTCACTAGGTCTTAAGTATTCTTCACTAGGTCTTATTTCACTATCCTCTTATTTCATTTTTGTCCTCTAATTTCCTTCTACAAGACTTATACCTTGTGCTCTGGATAACCCAGTTCTAAATGTGCTGATAATTATAGAAATAATAATTATTATAACAAAATAACAGAAATTGACATTTAAACTGGCTTTTAAATTTTACAAAATACTTCAAATGTGTACCTGGGCTTCCAGTTAAGCCTGGGGAGTTTTGAAGACCACAGCTTTGCATCAGTGTTGTCTCTAACAGATATGTAATCATTCTTCTCTCCACCAATGTGGTAATCCAAAAATTCTCCAAGCTTGGCTGAAAGCTTGGTTACATGTTAATTTGAGCTTCACGACAACTGTGTGAAGTAGGTATTAATCCTATTTTACAAATGAATTAATGGAGACTTCGACAATGCATATCATAACTGACATAGTACCAGGCTCTTAGTGATGGAAAAGGAAGTGGAAAGCATATGAATTGGAGGTTCCTATTTCATAATTTAAGTGATCATTCCCTGTGAAAGGTCTCATATGCTGGCAAGTGTTAAGAAAATTGTAAACATCTACCTCTATCACTTAATAAATCTCATGCATTGGTTTTGATTTGGTTTATTGAACTGGATGTGACAATAAGCTATTAATAGTTTTTATTTCAAGAAGTGTTCGTTTTAATTTCTAAAAGAAACTTTCTCAGACCCCCAAAAAGCCAAAACTCAAATCTATAATGAAAAAAAAATAACCCAAGAAGAATATACATATCATTTTTACTTACTTTCCTCTGATAACATAGGTATGCTAGTAAATGTTTAAAAATGACTCTCCAAAAAGAAAATGTATACATGACACACTTTTAAGTTTCATCTTCATTATTCACATTTTCTCCGTCATTTTCTTAAGGCTAAACAATCAACAAAACAATTAACCAACCCCAGATTCTATAGCATTGCATAAATACTGTTCACATTGAAAAATTAGCAACTGACCCTTAAGAGCCCCAACATACTCCCAAATACCTTGGCATATGTACCCAGGGTCTATGATCCAACCTATCAGACCCAGGACTTCACATAACATTTAGTAAGGGAGTTGGGCTTTCTTGTCTATCACTACTGACAATTGGACCTGCATCTGTCTGATTTGGCTTGTTTTATTTGTGGAAATGAATTTAAGGGCTTTATCAAATCTTATTTGGAAATGTCACCAAAAAACTAACCCCTTCCAGCTAGTTCTCCATCTCTGCTGGTCTTAGGCATGCGCTAGAGATGTTTATTCATCTGGCACCCATAAAACAGACTGTTGGGAGAAACAATGATCATGAATGACCCTACCCATCTTCCCTTATCAGGAGAGCAGATCCATCATTTCTTGACATGCCCAAGCTTTATGATTTAAACTTATTAAGATCTATAAAACACCATCACAAAAATTAAATTAAAACAATACACAATTTTGCCTCACCTTAAAAACTGCCTCTCTGCATTTCATTATCAATGGAGATCTCTTAAATACCCCAAAGCTACCAACCACTGCAAAACTCTTTAGAGTTCTGTTTTCAACTAAAGATTTTTCATTTCCCAATGTCAATTCCCAAACACTCCACTAACTGCTCCACTTGGTTTAATCTTCATGGAAACTCAAATTTCCCAGCTGGGCAAAACTATCTCCCAAAATTAGACTTCTGAATACATAACACTCAACTAAAAGAGGTCTTTATTTGAATTTTACTGTTTAGTGCATCCATTGGGATGAAGCTAAATCCTAAGAAATACGATTGTGGTACTCCAATCCCCATCATTAAAGATCACAACTTCTAAAGAAAAATATTTTAAATCACATTTTTTAAAAAAAAATCACCTGAAATAATTAACACACACTATTAAATTATGATAAAGAATCTTACTAATTTCTACTTCCCTATGTACTCTTTCTTGTTAATTAATAAATGATTTTCATGAGCTATATTGAACTTGACTATAACAACAACACCAACACTAATTCATTGTATTATTTTAAGGTTTATACAATATGGAATTCTTCAAGAGAAATGCTGTATTCTTCCTTTCCTTTTCAGAGGATTGTGTCTATTTTCTTTTTTATTCAATCTTTCTATAAGTTTGGCAAGGGAAGGGGAAGAAACTGATAATTGTTTTTCTTTTCTATTATAGAGGAAAATAGAGCGAAGAAAGAGGGAAAGTCCAGAGTCTCTTTAAAAATGTAAATACTAAGAGAAAGAAAATAGTCTGACTTTCTCAAATATATATATATATATATTATATATACATATATATGAATATTTACAAATATAGATGTATATGTATGTATTTGTATAGATAGATAGATAGATAGATAGATAGATAGATAGATAGATACAGGTGTGGGTATGGGAATATCATATCCACACTCATACACATGTGTGTATATGTTAGTAAATGTTTAAAAATGATTCTCCTAAATCATTTGCAAATGATTAAGAGATGAGATATTGAGAGTAGAAAGTAAAGATTCAGCAATGCAAAGTTAATCTATATAATTGTGATTATTACCTAGCTACAGTAAAAATAGGCAGTAAGTAATACAGAAAGTAATTTCTACTCTATTTATGAATATAGACACTTTTGAAATTACCTAAACTTAGTGGTCTGGATAGGAGAAAACACTATTATAAATTAATCTAACCCTTATTTTAAGAGAACTAGACAAAAAAGTCTTTAAAAATTGCCATCTTCAAAGGGCAAAAATAGAGGAAAATGATTATTAAGGGTGAAAAAAAATTAAGGGATTAATGATTTAAAGGAAATTTTAAGAAAAGAAAGAATTTAGTAAGTAATCCAAAAACTAAAACTCATTTCCTTATAAATGAATCATTATTCAAAGCTTGGGGGAAGGGTGGGATATGAAATATTGGTACTAGAGGGGAAAATACTCAAGCAAGGTGAATGGAATCAAGTGAAAAAATAAAACTGAAGTCTTATTTCCATCAAGCTCAGTACCTACTGGAGTATTAAGTATTCTCTTAATTGCTTGGGAGAAAGAGTCTAGGGTAAAAACAGTAGGTAAGAACAATTAATGAGAGATTAAATAGTTAGAACGTGTGAATTCATAAAGTCACATTTGTTCTCTGATACACCCATGGGTTTGGAGTAGAAATATTTAAACCAGCAATGAAAGAGAGATCTGACCACTCTCCTGGAAGTGGCGCTTGGAAAAGCATTAGACAGCAGCAAATTATCCAGTATTCATCCTTAGCATAAATCACACATCCTCAATAGGAATGAATGAATGAATGAATACTGACATATAGGAAGGATAAAAGCTATCCTCCTGGTGTTGACTAATATTTTTTTTAAAGCACAGAGGAAGAAGGGCTGAATAAAGGTGTATGCCTTCCATCATTAGCTCCAATAGTCTTCAGATATCACACAGATATGACCTTATTAGAAAGGACGCTAACAGAGGTTTCCTCCCCACACACCCACATGTTACTATAAAACATACATCTAGTCTCAGCAAGGAATCCAGCAGACAGATGGCCCATTTAATACCAGGTGCCAAATAGAAGCCATCCCTCATATGCAAAAGACAAATTAAGAGTGAAATGCCATCATTTTACTTTTATAGTGCTCTCTGTTTCAAAGGTTACCCATAAAACCCAATCAGATCCACCAGTTAATAAAAATAGCCATCCCTAATTATGCCCATTCACTCACTTTTCCTCGCTAATGATGGACAAGCTGCAGCTTAAACTCTGATGAAAATTAGTTTTAATTGTTTTCATCTTGTTCAACAAAAGCAATTAAGTATACCATAAATAAAATGCATTCTGATTGTTGAGGAGTGAGGATGCAAATCACTCTGAGCTAAGATTCTGAAAAGTGAACACAGAGATTCCCCCTTTTTTTAAACAGATATTATATCTCACAACCTTTTCATGAAGATGACTCCAACCTTTGCCCCCAATTCTCTATAATTGGCTAAAAGTCATTAAAACTCTATCACCTTTAGGAAAAGTAACCGTCTTGGCTATGTTAGAATGAGTGACTGGAATACTATGGCTAGATATGGGGCTACAAATACTTGGGCTTCTTCAGACATCTTCCTATGTGGTTGGAATGAAACTTTCTCTTCAAATGTGGAAGGATTCTGAATTGTTCAAAGCAAAGAAAGGGGGAAGAGCCAGATCATGTCTGATGAGTCAGGCAACTGACTCTTCCTTATGCATGGTCAACATGGAAAAAAAATGCATGCAATTGAAGAGGGATCCTAACTTTCTCAGGAGGTTAACTCTTTCTTGGGGTCCCAATTAGATTGTGCAGTATTCAATAATTCATTACCCAGAGACCCTGAAAAGGGATTCATTTTCAAGCAACTTGCCACCATCTCCCAAAACTTGGGAAAAATATTGAGGTCCCTCTAAGTAATTGGAGGTGGGGGGATCAATTAGGATAACCTGAGTTCTAGTAGAGCCAATCAGACACTTAATTAGCTTAATCTCTATCTGCCTACCTCACAGGGTTATTTTTTTTATCAAGATTAAATGATTTAATATTTTTAAAGCTTTTAGCACAGCATCTGAGATAAAGCTGCAATTTCAATGCTATCATTTTTCCTTTATTTCCTAATAAGCCTCCGGTGGGGAAGGATATAGATAGAACATGGGGCAACTAGGTGAGACAATGGAGAGTGTGATTGGCCTGGAGTCAGGAAGACTTGAGTTTAAATGTGACCTCTATCACTTACTGTGTGACTCTCAAGTCACCTATCCCTATTTGCCTCAGTTTCCTGAAGGAATTGGTATACCACTTTAGTATTCCTGCCAGAAAAACCCCAAATGGGCTCACAAAGAGTTAAACAAGACAAACTAGCAAACAACAGTAAAGAAATTCAGTGAACAATAAGCATTGCAACCAGGCATCTCCCCTTCACATGGACAGAACACCGTGGTTTGTTAAGAAATGTTTCTATGAAATTATCTCCTAGAATTATATATGTCAAAACTCTGAATTTTATTACACTGATCACTTTGTGTATTGTATCCTGCTATAGGAATGTGAGTTTCTTGAAGGTGAGGGACATTTCACTATTGAATTTGAATTCTCAGGGCTTAACAAATTAAAAAAAAAAACTAAATGAATGTGTTTTAATACCTTCACATTCATTGAGATTTTATGGCACTAATTTATTATGTCTCAAGTTTGGTATCATAATCAAAGGCTCAAAATGGTCAATCTGCTTGTGTTATTTTTTACATATTTTATTAGCTGACATGACATCAAAATATAGTATTTCATTTCACAAACATGTACTTCTAAAAATAAATACTTTATTCAACAAAAGTGAATTTTTGAATTAGGTAATTAGAGTTAATGATATTTATTCATTTTAGTCAAACTCACAATGATCAGTTTTATATTGAAAAGTAAGAGTTATGACAAATGTTTGAGGAGAAATCCAGAAGATAACCATTGTGAAGGGCAAATGATCAATTTCCTTGTATTCCCTGTGAGCTTTTCTACCCATTATTTTTTTAGGTATTTGCAAGGCAAATAGGGTTAAGTGGCTTGGCCAAGGCCACACAGCTAGGTAATTATTAAGTGTCTGAGACCGGATTTGAACCCAGGTACTCCTGACTCCAGAGCCCCCAGTGCTTTATCCACTATGCCACCTAGCCGCCCCATCTACCTATTAATTTTAACAATATATTACCTAGTCAAAATCTAAGTTTTCTAAGGAATTCTTTTCCTTAATCATTCAAACCAGGCCCTCTAAAAATTCCATGCCACTTATTATCTCAACTACTCATATGTATTTTTTTTTTGCTTCTTCATTCTACAGTGTTGTACCCAGCCCCCACCCAATCATTGGTAGTATTCCAGTAAGCTCTCCCAGGCTAAAAAAAAAATCCTTTTGGAGCCAGCATCTTCTCAACTATAGCTCATGAGCCCCCACCAGCTGTGTTCACTTTTACTAGTCAAAGGACTATAAAACAGGAATGTAATGAATTAACACAGTAGCAAAATAACAAAATATTACTGCCAATTAACCTGAAGCTTACACAAATATGCAGACCCTCTGTAGGAACTGTGGATAGTCACAAGAATTGGTGGGGCAGGTAGGTATACATGGGGAACAAAGACAAACAAGACATTCCTAAGAAAGACAGAAAACGTGTAAGCAGAGCATGCATTCAGAAGGGTCAATTCAGGTTGAAGACATCATAGTGCTACTTCTGTATATTGCTAATTTGGAATACTCTCTACTGAATATTCCCATCTCTTATATTTCTGGTTTATTTTTAGTTACAAAGGCATGTCCAGGGCCACCTAAAAATGTTTTCATCATTCACTGAGAAATGTTGTGATGAGATCTACACCTCTCAGACTTTTCAGTTATCTCCATCATAGCTCTGGAAATAGTACCTTCTCTAGGGGTGGACTATAGCACTTTTAAGTAGGGATTTCAGTCTCCCACTAGTCTCAGCTCTAATGCCAGGTGAGAGCATATCTTCAGCATTATCCATATCTTTCTATGACAGCCACCAGGGAATGCTGTAGTTAAGAATTCTACAGTAGAAGAGATCTAGAATTCTTTCGATCAATGGATATAATCAATGGATATAAACCATTTCCCCTCAAGCTGCAACCCAATAGTTTTACATTTGCTCTTTAACTATTCTTTTATTATCCTGTCTCTCAGCTCAAGTCTCATTTGATTTATGGTAAGGAATTCATTTTAATTCTTTGTTTTTTATCAGTTATCTGGCTGGGGTAAATGTTACTAGTGTTTAGTTCTTCGGATATAAAAAGCAGCTAAGTAAAAATAATAGGGAGCCCCTCCAAATATATCACATTCCTCTGTCCTATGCAAAACCACCCTATTTGACAGATCTTCAAATGCTCCAATTAATTTAAGCCTCATAATGAACTAGACTTGATTGTTTTCCTACAGTGCCATAGGTATGGGATGGGGCAGTATTATTTCCTGAACTGGTAGCTAAAATGACTACAGCATGGATCCCAGAGGCCTGGCCTATCTCCATATGCCTAATGGAAGTTCTCTCCATACTCACCACTACTAAATAAAAAAGGGTTTTCTATGATATATGTATTATATTCATATGGTTACTATCAACTCATAATTATTTTAACATTTAAATAGAATGGGTAAAAGAAAATGCTTTTTGAGCTTTTATTTAGTTTAGATTTTTCCTTTTTAAAAAACAAATTTAGACCAATTCTCTACAATTAAAACTTCAAGTTTCATTCTGTAATGAATATATAGTACAGTCAAACCCAATTAACATGGATATTGTTCAAGAGGCTAATTTGTCTAAATGGAACTCTACTTTAAGCAAATAAATTATATCCTGCTTAACAGATACAATGTTACATGATTTTAGCTGAGAAGGACCTGGTGATAAGGCTATAATTTTTTTCATCTTTTAATAAAGGGAGAAATGTCAAATCAATAAAAAGTAATTAACAAATCTGATTTCAATTCAGATTCAGGGTAACAAGACTTATTTTGCTACTCTGGATTTCCAGAAACTTTATAAAGTTCTACAGCATTGTTTCATTGTAGAATAAAGGTGATGAAGATTATGCCCTTGATGTATATGCTATGGGAGGTGTTTAACCAAACTGTCAAGACTTTGAGTGGGGTTATGATGACAGAATTCATTTGTCCAAGGACCAGCCTCAATAAGAATGTGGTGGCATCCTTTTGGAACCATGTATGACAGCAATGGAAAGCTCTCTTCACACCAGTCAAGATCTAGATCTTAAAAGATTTCATGAGTAAAGCATTATTAAAGGTTTAAATCTAGAATATGGAATATCCACAATCTAGCAACCTAGATTGTTAATTTCTTTGGTTATTAATTTTTTTCTCCTCTACTTTCACAAACTGGGAAGACTTTTACAACTAGTTGCCAAAGGATGTAAGGGACTTGTCCAACTCCTAATATGCATTTTTAGTTATTGGCACAAGTGCCATTGCCTATTCCTTAAAAGATTATCTTTCCATCAACTCATTATATATCTTACATGGACATAGCTATTTGTGTATCATCTTTGCCATTAAAATAGGAAATCCTTTAGAACAAAGACTTTACAACATTACAGAATGTTATTAGTATCCTCAGTTGAACACACAATTTATTAGTCAAAAATCATTTATTAAGCACTTACTAAAGTGGAACATAATAAAATTCGTTAAAAAAAATTCTTATTGATGGAATAATTGATTATCCTTCACTCTACTACTGGCCACCATCAGTGACAAGCTGGAGCTCACTCAGAGAAGGTCAACCAAGAACACACACACTTGAAGTTCAGTTGATTAAACTGGAAATGTTAAGCCTGGAGAAGATTTAGAATGAATTTGATAACTGTTTAAAACACTGTTTAAAGCATATGATGTGGGGCATCTAGGTGTCACAGTGGATAGAGCACTGACCCTTCAGTTAGGAGGACCTGAATTCAAATCCAGACTCAGACATTTAATTACCTAGCTGTATGACCTTGGGCAAGTCACTTAACCCCCATTACTTGGCAAAAGTCAAAAAAAATAAAAATAAAGTAAAGCTGTTGGGAAGAAGAGGGATTGTTTTGGTTTTATTTGGCCTAGATATCAGAAATAGTTGCAAATGGTAGAAGTTGAAAGGAGGCAAATTAAGTTTGATGTAATGAAAACTAAAAATGAACACAGATCAAAACTGAAATGGAGTTGGTTGGAGGATAGTGATCTCTTTGCTCTCTGTCCTCTCCTCCCCCACCCCCACCAAAGATCCAACAAAGGTTGGAGGACCACTTTAAGAGGATATAGGAGATAATCCTTTGGATAGGTGTCAATAGAACTATTATAGATGGATTCTAAGATATCTTTCTATTCTGAGACTATTTGTACAACTAGACATATATCATAAATTAACCTGTAAAAGTATTTCTACATGTGAACCCAAGAGTATTTCTCCTACTGCCTTCCCATTTCCCTCCACCCTAAGATTCCCAGTTGTCCCACTTACAAATTAAGAGTTGCTATGAGGAAAATACCTTGTGAAATCACAAGGGTTCTTTTTAAATGTGAGCATTATTTGCTACAATGGCTTCCCAGACTTCTGCTTCCTGAATATCACACTCCTGTGCAACAACAGCCTGGTATAACTCAAAGTCTGTTAACAATTTTTTTAAAATCATGCTTAGATGCTATCATTAGCCACATAGAAAAACATTCCAATATATAACCATTTCCATTGTTTCCCTATCTCCAGTCTACTCCCAAGGCTATCATCTAATTAGTTGACTCCCAGAAACCTACCATAGAAATTCAAGGTTCTCTCATTAGCTTTAGCTATCTTCTTCCTCAACATTTCCATTTTCATTAGCATATATTAAGGAAAATGGGGAGGGGATGAGAAGCAAATGCCTGTTTTTCATGAAGGTAAGAATTTTATTTCTCCCTGAAGCCTGGATAGAATTCAATTTCAGATATCTCCCCATCCCCCTACTCTCCCTTGGAACATTATGTTTTCAACACCAAAGCTTAGAATTGTTTGTATGTTAAAGGTTCATTTAGCAAGCTTATTTTCCTGAATATTTTCCTCAAACCATGTGCCTATTAACTAATATATTAACACATTTCATTTGTAACTGTCATCAGGAATATAATCAACATGTGATGATTTTCTTTTCAATTCCTTGGAACCTACATTCTCCCTGACAGCATATGAGATCATCTGTCATGTTCAAGTGTAATGATATACCGATGAGTACAATCAGGAGGGAGAAAAAGAAAAAAAAATAATGCTAGATCAGGATGGGTCACAAGGACCTCTTGTTTTTTATTTTGATAGAATGAACATTTTTAGTAGGCAATTTGTGAAGATGGCTTTTACAGTCTCCAAGGATGCTGACATTCTTATTCTGTATTATGACAGGTCAATCTGACTCATCTGCCATTTCATGCCTAGTATTCCAAATCATAAGGGTCTCCTTTCTAGCCAAATTGTTCTTATTTCTGTTTGAGAAACATCATGTTCTATCTACCTTTAGCAGTGAGGGAGCAAGGTGGCATTGTGGAGAAGTGGTAGATTTCATGTCAGGAAGACCTAACTTCAGATTCTGCTTCCAATATATAGATCTCTGAACTTGAGTCTGCCTTGATTCATCCAACTCCAAGGCTATGTTCTTGTAAGTCCTTTGCCTAGGCTATCATCAGACCTCTAATGAACTGCCCCCTACACCATTTTTTACAATTCCTGACTTCTTTCAAGGCTAAAAGCTCATGTGCCATCTCTTATGGAAAGCCATTCCTAAAACCTCTGATATTGCTTTCTCCTTCCTCTTGTCATCACTCATACACTTGTCTGTTTACTGAATATATCCCCATCCCACTTTACAAATAGAAAAGTCTTAACAGCAGGTATTTTCTATCTCTAGGACCTCTTCCACATGGTAGATGCTTAATAAACTCTTATTGTGTTGGATCGGAATAAACTAGTGTTCTGTCTTAATCAAAATGAGACTGGCTAGCCCTAGGCTACAACATGCTATACTAATCGGATGTTAAGTCTGTAGCCAATTCTCTGATAGATAGGGAAGCATAAATCTTTATCCTTCAAAGTATACTGACTAACTCTGAACTACCACAGCATGTAGATTAATGCCTGGGCAAAATTCAGTTTTTCTTAGATGCTATTTTTCTATATCAACATTTTCTCTAGATCATGAGCTCCCCCAGAGAAGAGACAATGGCTTACACTTCTCCTATGGCTTTCTCAAGATCTAAAGTGGCGTTGGGCACAGACCACCAGTAACTGGTGTCCAGTCAGTTAACAAATGAGATAAGATACTTGCTGACAAATACTTAATTCTCAACATTAGATATTCCATTTGGTAACAGGTCCATTAAACGCTGACTTTAAATCAACAAAATAGAAAATTAAAGTTTTTGTTATTTAAAATAAAGATGAAAGAAAAGTAGCATTTGTCTTGGGCAAAAAGGAAACAAATCAATAGATGAAATTTAGATTGATCATTAAGGTTTAACAACTTTAATACTTATTTTGTTTTATCCCAACAGACATCCTGGGGTGAGAGTTCTTTTACAAACAATTTGAAGTCTGGCTAAAATTGAGATTGGTAACCTAAATAAGGTTGTTGTCCTTTGTTCTCAAAGAGGACCAAAATGACAACACTATATTGGAGTCAATTTATAGGTGGCAGACTGTAAGGTGATCAGTACTAGCTCAGAATGCTTTACTACAGGTTGGGCACAAATGGTCCATGTGAATATTTGAGGTGGAGATGGATTCTCTGGACTTGCAAATCTCATGTTTCTTTTAAGCTCCTACACTTCTTTGCTCATGAAGCACAGGCTCAAGGAGCTCTGCTAGGTGGACCTTTGCCAGTTTCTTCCATGTTATGTAATCATTTCCACAATTCTTCAGAAAAATCTTCAGACAACAATGAATTCAGTCCAACTTTGTAGGCTTTCAGTTTGGGAGGCAGTTTAACACCTCTTCTTTCCCACACCTTCCTTCAAAACCTCCCAAACACTAATCTAACTCTAGCAATGTGTCAACTTCATCATCTGAAAAGTGTACTGCCAAGATAAATGAACTTAACCACAGCATTCAAAACTTCTCTATTTACTATAGCTGATGGTTTCACATATGGATTGTGTGATGCTGGACACTGGGGAACCTACATTTTCTCTGGTTAGGCCAAAATTAGCATGAGCAGCAGCAGGAAATCAGATGCCGCATTGAGTGTATGAACATCTGTGTAACAAAAAATCATGTACCAACTTCTTGATTCTCCTAATACCATCACTTAAGGTCTCCCCCCACCCCCAAGGCTCTCCTGGACTTTCTCTTCTGCCTCCATTCCACTTTATTTGGTAAGCTCATTTATGCTGTTTCTCAAATCTATTTAACCTATCCTAACTTCTCTGCTGCCCTCCAATCTTGCTATTTCCAAATGCCTTTCAGACAGAACTAAATGTTCATTAGACATCTTAAATACAACATGTCCAAAACTAAATTCATTATTAAACTCCAGTGACTATTGAATTTTATATTTATATATATGTTATGTATATGATGTATATGTGCAGATATATAAAATTTATATATCTATACATATTATATATGCATACATACATACATAAAATATATAGACTTTAACCCTATACAACTCCTCTATGAAATAAAATATTATCTATATTTTAAAGACAAGGAAAATAAAGCACAGATTAAGTGATTTGTCCAAGGCCACACAGCTAGTAATTTTCCAGGACTGAATTTGAACCCTAGTTTTCCTGACTCAGATGAATGATATGTCTAGGCCAACAACAAAGCATTTCAGAAAGTCAAATGAGTTTAAATAAAAGATACAATTTTAAATTATATATTATATATATATATTATATATTATACATATATATATATATAAATGCAAGATACTATCAAGTAAGGTCAATAAAACAAATTTAATATTTCCACTATAGTACTTTTAAAGAACTTCCAACAGCAAATTAAGATACTCCTATCCATTAAAGACAATTACTATATGATAAAATATTCTATTTTATTGCCTAATGTCTACTGAAAGAATTTTCCTCAACACTGATTACTGCTGTAGGGCCTTAAGTTCTACAGATTGTGTCTAATGACCACAAAAACACGAGATTTCTTGTATATGCAATTCATAGCAACTCTACCATGAAAAACACCACAGTCTTACTTTATCTCCAGCCTCAAAAGTCAATTGTACTTTAAAACATTAAGTGTATAAGCACATTCACATTTTTCCCAATGCGTAGAATAACCTTTAATTTAGTAAACCTGAAATAAAGACTTTTTGACCTTAACAAATTAAATAGATATAAGCTAGTGTTAAGGGACTGATCTGCAGCCACTCTTTCCCAGCACTCTCCTTTTTAAAAGTGATCTTCAAAGTCCTGTTGCTAACCACTGAATAACTATACTAATAATCATGAAATGTTCTACAGGGCAGAGATCAAGAAACTTTATCACTTAGAACACTTCCTTTTCTCACCTCTCTTGTCCAGCCAATTGCCAAAGACTGTCATTGCCACCATAGAAATCTCTGATATTTACCCTTTCCAGTCTCTTTCATAACCTAGTTCCTTGCCCCATCCTACCACCTTGCCAGTCTTTCCCCTTCTTCCCCACTATATACTCTTCATTTCAGTGTCATTCATCTCCTAAGAGATGAACCCAGGCCTTTTCTCTGATTCTCCCCCATCCTTAGAATGTTCTGCCTCATCTCTGTCCCTGGTTTCCCAACTCAAATTTTACCTTCTTTCAACCACTTAATTATAATGCCATCTTTCATTTAATTATTTTTCCATTTTTTCTGTTTAGAGTTTGTACAAATTTGCTTGTTGTTTCCTGCATTAGATTGTGAGCCCTTTGAGAGCAGGGACTTAATGAATGTTTATTGACTTTTATATACTTCCTTATATAGAGACCCTTATTTCTTCCTACTTTGTTGTTGTTCAACTGTTTTTCAGTCATGTCTGACTTGTGATTGTTTCCTTGGTAAAGATTCTAGAGTACTTTGGGCATTCCTTTCTCCAGCTCATTTTCTGGGTAAGGAAACTGAGGCAAACAAAGACTTTGTCTAGGCTCACTAATTGAGGAAGTTGAGTCTTCTTGATCCAGGCCCAGCAATCTCTCCACTGCATACCTCACCTAACTGCCCCATTTCCTATGTAGACTATTGAAATTATTTGCTAATTGATATTTTTACAGTCTCACCCTTTCAATCACTCTTAATCAACAAGTATCGCCACTCTCAAGAAACATTCTAATGGAGATGACAGAATACCTATATATAGATATACATATATAGATTTGTTATATATATATGTATATTTATATATGCATAAATGTACAGAATAAATAAGAAGTGATAAATATAAGTAAATGCAAAACAGTTAAATACTAGGTAGTTTAGGACAGAGGGCACTAGGTGCATGAGGGCAAGAGGAGGAAGGGAAATCTGGAAAGATTTCAAATAGATTACATTAGTAAGGAATATTTTTCTGCCAAGGGTCATCTGGATATTTATAGCATCATTTGTGAGCTATCTTTGATCAAACATATAATTAATTCACCCCTTAAAGACTTCTAGATTTATTGAATTTTGAGTCCCACCTTGTTGTCTTGGCAATGCCATAGGAAGTGCCCCTGACATAAAACAACCCTATCCATTTTTCTGCCAGACTAATTTTATTCAATGATTTGGCCACAAAACTCCTTTGTACAAAAAATCTCTAAAGGTTCTCTATTATTTCTTGAATAAAGAACTGTGTAGATAAATATTTGTCAAGTTCTTTTCCTTTGCCTAGCATTCACAGCTTTCTTCTATGTAGTACTAACTTAAGTTTACTCCTTTTCAGATTACCGCACATTAACCAAATATTATTTTAATATATTTATTTTCATGTTTTGTAAAGATTAGAGAACCTAACATGCATTTGTTGTAGTATTCTCCATCAGAGAACCACCAAATGTATACTCAGTAACATTTCCTAAGTAAATGTAACTAAAAAATAAGTCCGCATCCTAGGACCTGAAGGACATCTGGGCAGGTTGGGCAGATTCAGTAATGAACTGGTAACTCCAAAATAAATCATTTGGATTTTGCACCATGCAGTGCAGTCTTAGGCTCATGTGTAGTTGAACTGCAGACCAAATATTGATATGTCAAAGTAAGGCCATATTCATTGCAAGATTTTATTTTAGCACTACATACAAATTTATTCACTTTCATGTAAGTCAGCTATTGAGATCTTACTTCCTCAACCTATTTAATCTGCTGAGTTTATTATGCAAAAACCATTTATAAATGTGTATACCAGTTAGGGCTATAGTGTGCTACAAAATATTCTTATTTAGTGATAATCCTTCATGGTCATCTCAAAAGAGAAAGGTGTTTGCAAACTTGGAATCATTACATAAAAGTCAACTCTTATGATTTCTATTATTATTATTGGCAAATCAATCACATTTTAGCTTCCAGGTCTCAAAAAGAAAATGTGCATTTTTGAAGTTAATTTTCAGGAAATAGGATATTGTTAGGCAAGGGGGGTACTATTGGATTTTATTCTATCTTAAGGAAAATCAAAATGTTCTATCATTTAAAAAATTCTATTTAGAAAGTATTACTAGATAAGAGGCTACAAAAGGATGAATTTCAAACATCAAATTCTGCCAACAAACTAGGGTGGAATTGAGTTCTTTGGTAATTCTCTATTATAGCTTCCTTGTGTTCAAAGTCACCCAATTCCAAGGACTAGTTGTATTAATAAATAATTGTAAAGTTCTTTGGAAAATGGCAAACCCTACAAAAAACATCATTGTCCTGAGTTTTAGTCTACTTTCATCATTTTAAACTTTTATTTGAAGGCCTAAGACAACCAATACAAATTCCTTGACCTTAATACAAAAAGTCAGTTCTCCAGATAAAATATTTCCCTCTTAATATATTATAGGAAGTAGCTTTATTATCACAGAGATCCTTGAATTAAGACACTTAAAGACTTGAATTCAAGAGTTAGTCTATTTTCTCCAATAAGAGCAAAGGGATATAGGGGCTTGATATTTTGTTTTGCATATTCCAATTCACTGGAAGGTAGATGAGAAGGAATTAAACAGAAGTTCCATAAAGGAAATAGCAAAAAAAAAAAATTATGACCATTAAAAAAGAAAGATGGGCTAACCACATAATTGAGGGCTAATCAGTAGAATAGGCCAAATTCTCTATTGATATGCATGTGAGATACCTTAAATGGCCCTCAGAATATGGATAATTCCCTTGTGCTAGATTTACAATATTTAATTTTTAACAAGTTGTACAGTTGAAACCTCATTGAAAAACATTTAAAAACTGATGGGGACAACAAAGGGCTATCTCTTGTAAGATGACAAAAGGGGAAAAAGGGGGAATAGCAAAAAAATATTCAACTAACAACTTGGCTTCAATTACATCTTTTTTTTTTTAGGTTTTTGCAAGGCAGATGGGCTTAAGTGGCTTGCCCAAGGCCATATAGCTATGTAATTATTAAGTGTCTGAGGACAGATTTGAACTCTGGTGCTCCTGACTCCCGAGCTGGTGTTCTAGCGATTGTGCCACCTAGCCGTCCCTTTCAATTACATCTTTAAAAAATCCCTTGACATTAAATCTCTGGGCATGAAACCTAATTTGGTGATGGAGAGATGGGAGTCTACACTTGAGATTTCATTGGTTTTGGGAAGCCCAGATGGAGAAGATCCCACATTTGTTTGGTCCGTATGTATATGCTGGTTTGTGTGCATGGCTAGAGTATGTGTTAGTGTTATATGAGTGAATGTGTTGTTTGTATGCATCTGTGGCTATAAATGTTTGTGTGTACATTTCTTTGGTTGAGTGTATGTGTTTATATGTCTGAGTGCATATGAGTGAGTATTTGAATGTATGTGTTTGTACGTGTTTGTATTATACATGTATATATGTGTATATGTGCATGTGTCTGTAGATATGTGTGCTTTGTGTGTATGTGTTTGTATTTGTGTTTGTTTATGTATATTTTGGGGTATGTGCATGTGGGTTGGTATGTGTTTATATGGATGTGTTTGAGTTTTGTCTGTATGTATTACATGTGTATGTGTGAATTTGTATTTGTGATTGTGTGCTTGTGTGTATTTGTGTTTTTGTATACTTGTGTGTTGTGTGTACATGTGTGTATTTGTATTGTGTGCATGGTGTGTGTGGCTGTGCATGTGTGTGTGTGTGTGTGTGTGTGTGTGGGGCTGTCTGTCTTTTGTATCTTTGTGTATATGTATTGTGTTGGTGTCTGTAGATGTGTGCTTGTGTGTTTGTGTATGTGCCTGTGGGGTTATCTGTGCCTTTGTATTTGTGCATGTGGTTGTGTATGTATGTATGGATGTTAGAGAGGAGACTGATGGAAATGTGATTGCATAGAAAGTTAAGTGTGATAGTCAAGGTGGGAAGGGAGCAGGCATTCATTCAGCACTGACTGTAGCTGATGCTATACTTTCCAAACATATCAGGTTAAATGACAAAAAAGAACCATTGGCAGAAACAGGGAAGCTGACTGGATGGACAGATTTTAGGGATGCTTTCCCCACTACATTTTAATGGCCAAGTATCATAAAGTGCCTGAAGAGTCTACATGCAAACACAAAAACACATACACACATGCAAACACAACTACACACACACACACACACACACACACACACACACACACACACAAACACACCTCACCAGACCTTAGCAAGATCTAGATTTATTTCCCATCTCTGATACATAATCCTATCCATTGCAAAGAAAATGTCACCATGGACTAGTACAGAGAGTTTCCTCCTCAGGAAGCTCCATATACCAATAGGAAACACTTTCATTTGCTATCCTAAATACACGTGTCCCTCTTCTACTCACAGGAAAAGTCACCAGATTTGACATCTGAGAACTCGCTTCAAATTAAGCCTGTGCTTCTATCAGTATGACCTTAGAAAATCAAATTAATCTGTTTCATTTTCCTCATCTATAAAATGAGTAGGCTGGAGGATGATGCCTTCTAGAACTAAATCTAAAATCCTCTACTTTTAATGTAAAGTGCAAACCCTCCCTCATTTGTGCTTTTTCATGCATGTAGACCCTGGTCACAATACCAGGGGCTTCATAAGAAGTCTTTCAGCACATCTCCAGCCTCCATCCCCACTCCCCGCCCCCCCCTAGAAACTCACTTATTTAACCCTGCCATTAAAAAATTCTTCTTTTGGTCTGTCACTGAAGGGCTCCCTGCTCCATGAAACATGACTGTATCCCACCCACCCAAACTGAAAGCACTACTTTTCTCCCTGAGTAGAATGTTCTAGTGAATTTTGCTCAGATCTCTCCTTTGGGAACAGAACACTCTTCCTTCTGTCATAACATGGTAAACCCTGGAGTTTAATTAAATTACATGTTAAATGCTTTCTGGATGATCCTGGGAAAAGTACAATCTTTCAGAACTTTGATTTAATCATCAATAAAATGGAAATAATAATTGTTTTAATTGCCTCAGTAGGTGATTGAGAGTTACACAGATGGGAATGAACAATTGGATATCTTAGCTCAAGAACAATGTTTACTGAATATAAGAAAATAAAACTTGATCACTTTGATACATGTTTTAAAAACCTTATATCCTAATTTATACTCAGTGATTCAAAACAGAAAGATCTTGGAATGAAGTGCCACTTGTGTTGTTTATTAAAGGAAACAATACACCTAGCAACAGATGACTACAGCTCCAGGTACCTTCATTAATCCCTTTTATGTGATTCTCTCAACAATGACTCTCCGATGACATCACTCATGCAAATTGGCCTTGTTTTGAAGTGGTCCCCTCCTACTATCCAACATATAGAGGATTTCATGTTAAAGTAGTTAAATAATCTAATACCAAATTGTGCCTGTGCTTCTATTGGTATCATACCAAATACTTAAAAACAGGGTAGTCTGTGGAGATCATAGGAGACATTTCTAAACTACACAAAGGATGTAATTTCTTAGGAATTTAAAGAAAAATTAAGGCTGGTATATAATTCAAGGGGATATCAATAAATCATAAAAATAATTATTAATTATAATATCTAGCAATTATATAACATTTAAAGTTCACAAAATGATGGATTACACCCACAAAGTAATTTTTTTTACTATTTATATAAAAATATATTTTAAAATATTTCAGAAACACAAAGGCTACTTTTATATTATAAAAACTATGAGTATCATTTTTAGACACAATACTTAAGGATATTTAGCAATACATTTATGAACAAATGAAAAATCATTTATTAAGCGTTTACTTACTAGACAACAGGCGCCGAGTTAAGCGAATAAAGTGCATCTTTGATCTGCGAGAGATTATAATCTAGTAGGTGGAAAAACAACAGATAAAGGGGAGTGAGGGCCAGAAGAGAGACTCACAGGTCAATTAATTGACATCAGAGGTAAAAAAAAATCTTTACTTTAGTGCTTATATTCTCTCTCCAATGACATGGAGAACAAATACTTGTCCATCCTATCTGACTAATATTTCTACCTCCCTGTAAATGCTTCATAGGAAGTCCATTCAATATTATGGGGCCCTTCTACTTCTAGAGCACAGCATAGAGGTCCCATTGCTTACTATCCAATGTCTATGAAAAACTAAAGTACATTTTAGATAACTCTTCCTTAAATAGCAACAGAATTATTACCTATTTAATGTTCATTTAAAGGCTATACTATATTAATATTTTATAATTTATATTTATCTGTATTAGCCTCAAGTTGTATGAAGCTACAATTATTAATTCTGTGAGATTCGAACTCCCCTAGGTTTACAGGGCTCTTTTTATAAATGACTAATCCTAAGAGGCAGAGTAAGGATGGTGAAGAGCTGGAAAGTAGCTTGTACTTTCCCCAGTTTCCCTCAAAAACATCTTGAAATCACGACTCTAAATGTATTCTGAAGTGACAGAACCCTAAAAATAAAAGAGTAACAGAAAACAATAAAAAAATTAAAAAAAATTTAAAACATTTAAAAAATGTTTGTAATTAAAAAAAGAAATAAAGGACAAGTGTAAAATAATTTTCCAGCTTAAAATAAATTAGAAGGACCTCAGAAAAGGTCTGTCTGACTTAGGTGAAAGGGGAAGGGAGCCAAGTAAAGCTGGTGTCCAAAGCAAGAGGGAATGCAACCTGAGGCTCAACCACATCACAGATCAGTAATCCAGGTCCCTTGGTCCAGGCTGATCAGGCCAATGGCACAGTAGATCCGATGTGAACACACTCACTCCAATACAAAAGGTTTAACTAAGCTTAACTAAAAAGGAGTAACTAGGTATGGACACAGTAGTATCATGGCAAACCACCACCTCCCAAAGCCAGGGCCCTGACTCCCAAGAAAAAAAAATCTTTGTACCCACCCCTGTAGGTGAACTCACCTCTGAAAGTCAGGAAGTAAAGAGAAGAGTGAGCAAAAACAGAAAAGTACCCTGACTACATCACAATGCTGCTATAGAAACAGAGAGAAACAAAAAAACTCAGAATGTCAAAATGACTATAGGTAAAAGAAAAATTAAAGAGATAGTCACTAATTTGGAAAAGAAAAGATAAAAATTAATTGAAGAAATCAATTTCCTAAAAAGTCAAATTGGTACAAAAGTCTGAAAAAGGACTTATTTCTATAATATAGAGAAAACTGAGTTAAATTTATAACAACACAAGTAATTTCCCAATTGATAAATGGCCAAAAATTATGAAAAGGCAATTCTCAGATGAAGAAATTAAAACTATCTCTAGTCATTACCATCTAAATCATTATAAAATCAGTTTAAATCATTATAAAAGGACTTTTAAATAAAATTTTATATTTTCCCCCAGTTAAATGTAAAAAGAAGTTTCCACATTTTTTTTTTGAAACCTTGAATTGTGCTTTCTCTCCCTCTCACCCCAATGCCCCTCATAGAGAAAGCAAGTTATTTAATATAGTTTGGAAATGTATAATCATGAAAAACATGACCATAACTATAAAGTTGTGAAAGTAAACATAATCCCCTCAAGAAAGGAGAAATCTCAAAAAATAGATAAATAAAAGTATGCCTCATTTTGTACTTAGACACCATGAGTTAGATTCTTGATCATCACTCTTTAAGAACTGTCTTGGCCACAGCATTGATAATCTCCTCTGAAAACTGTTCATATCTTTTGATGATTTATCAATTGGGGAAAGGCTTTTTTTTTTATAAATTTGACTCACCACTCTATGTTTAAGAAGGGAAGTCTTTTATCAGAGAAATTCATTTCAATATTTTATCCCATAGTTACTATAGTTAACTGTATTTCCCTCTATCTTATTTCTATCATTCCCCCATTTATTCCATTCTCTCTTCTTTTACCATCTCTCTCTCTTCAAAAGTAGTTTCCATAAAGTTTTTCCTCCTCCACAGTATTTCTTCTCTTCTATCACTTCCCTTTCCCCTTTCTCCCACTGCAATGCTTTTCTACGTTCCTCTAAGGGTAAGATATATTTCTATACCCAATTGAGTATAATTATTATTCCCTATCTGAGCCAATTTTGATAAGAGTAAGGCTCACTCATTCCCCATCATGTCCCCCATCTTCCACTCTACCACAAAACCTTTTTCTTATGTCTTTATATGAAATAACTTACCCCATTTTACCTCCCTCTTTCACTTTCCCTGGACACTTGTCTCTCAACTCTTAACTCCATATTTTTAATATAGTATCCATTCAAATTCAACTCCCACATGTGCCTTGTCTATATATGCTCCTCTAACTCTTCTAATAAATGTGAAAGTTCATGTGAGTTACCAGTATCATCTTCCCAAGCCAGGTTGAGCCTCAACCACACCTCAGATCAGTAAGCCAGGCCCCTTGCTCCAGGTTTACCAGTGGCACAGCAGATCTGCTGTGAACACTCCCCCTCCAACACAAAAGATTTAATTAAGCTTAACTAAAAACATTTAATTAGGGATGGACACAGTAGTATCATGGCAAACCATCACATCCCAAGACTAGGGCCCTGGCTCCCAAGAAAAAAATTTTGTACTCCACTAGGCGAGCTCACCTATGAACGTCAGGAAATAAAGAGAATGAGCAAAAAACAGAAAAGAACCCTGACTATAAGGGAATGTTGCTATAGCAACAGAGACAAACAAAAACAAACTTGGAATGTTAAACTGACTATAGGTAGAAGAAAAATTAAAGAGATAGTCAATAATTTGGGAAAGGAAAGATAAAAATTAATTGAAGAAATCAATTTCCTAAAAAGTCGAATTGGTACAAAAGTCTAATAAAAGACTTATTTCTATAATATACAGAAAACTGAGTTAAATTTATATGAACACAAGTAACTTGCCAATAGATAAATGGCCAAAAATTACAAAAAAGGCAATTCTCAGATGAAGAAACTAAAACTATCTATAGTCATGACCATCTAAGTCACTATAAAATCAGTTTAAATCATTATAAAAGGTCCTTTAGATTAATTTTATATTTTTCCCCAGTTAAATGCAAAAACAAGTTTCCACATTCATTTTTAAAACCTTGAGTTGTGTTTTCTCTCCCCCTCACCCCAATGGCCCTCATAGAAAAAGCAAGGCTTTTAATATAATTTGGTAATGTATAATCATGAAAACCATGGCCACAACAGTCAAGTTGTAAAAGAAACATAACCCCCTCAAGAAAAGAGAAATCTCAAAAAAACAAAAACAAATAAAAGTATGCCTCATTTTGTCCTATCTTGGGACAGATACTTGATCATCAGACTTTAACACCTGTCTTGAGCCAGATCATTGATAATCCCCTGAGAACCATATCTTTTGATCATTTATCAATTGGGGAATGGCTCTTATTTTTTTTTATAAATTTAACTCAGAGCTCTATGTTTGAGTAGTGAAGTCTTATCAGAGAAACTTATTTCAATATTTTATCCCACAGTTAACTCTGTTTCCCTCTCTCTGCTTTTACCCTCTCCCTTCAAAAGTAGTTTCCATAAGGTTATTCCTCACCCACATCTTCCTTCTCTTCTATCACTTCCCTTTCCCTTTCTCCCATCCCAACTCCTTCCTACTTTCCTCTAGGGTAAGATACATTTCTATACCCAATTGAGAGTGTACTTATTCCCTCTGAGCCAATTTTGAGAAGAGTAAGGCTCACTCATTCCCCATCATGTCCTCCATTTTGAACTACACTGAAAAATCTTTTTCTTATGTCTTTTTACATGAAATAACTTACCCCATTTTAGCTCCCTCTTTCCCTTTCTCTGGATCCTCATCTCTCATCTCTTAACTCCATCTTTTTAATATATTATCCCTTCAAATTCAACTCCCACCTGTGCCTTGTCTCTATATGCTCCTCTAACTCTTCTAATAAAAGTGAAAGTTCATATGAGTTATCACAATATAATCTTCCCAAGCCAACTTGAGCCTCAATCACACCCCAGATCAATAAGCCAGGCCCCTTGCTCCAGATTTACTAGGCCAGTGGCACAGCAGATCCATTGTGAACACTCCCACTCCAACACAAAAGATTAACTAATCTTTACTAAAAAATGTTTAATTAGTTATGGACACAGTAGTATCATGGCAAACCACCTCCTCCGAAGGGCAGGACACTGGCTCCCAAGATAAAAATTTTGTGCCCCAGTAGGCAAGCTCACCTCTGAACGTCAGGAAGTAAAAAGAAGAATGAGTAAAAACAGAAAAGAACCCTGAGTATAATAGAATGCTGCTATAGCAACAGAGACAAACAAAAAACAAACTCAGAATGTCAAACTGAACTGACTATAGGTAGAAGAAAATTTAAAGAGATAGTCACTAATTAGGAAAAAGATAAAAATTAATTGAAGAAATCAATTTCCTAAAAAGTCGAATTGGTACAAAAGTCTAATAAAAGACTTATTTCTATTATATACCGAAAACTGAGTTAAATTTATATGAACACAAGTAACTTGCCAATAGATAAATGGCCAAAAATTACAAAAAAGGCAATTCCCAGATGAAGAAACTAAAACTATCTATAGTCATGACCATCTAAGTCATTATAAAATCAGTTTAAATCATTATAAAAGGTCCTTTAAATTAGTTTTATATTTTTCCCCAGTTAAATGCAAAAACAAGTTTCCACATTCATTTTTAAAACCTTGAGTTGTGTTTTCTCTCCCTCTCACCCCAATGGCCCTCATAGAGACAGCAAGTTTTTTAATATAGTTTGGTAATGTATAATCATGAAAATCATGACCACAACGGTCAAGTTGTAAAAGAAACATAACCCCCTCAAGAAAAATCTCAAAAAAATAAAAGTATGCCTCATTTTGTATTCAGACATCATGAGTCCTATCTTGGGACAGATACTTGATCATCAGTCTTTAAGACCTGTCTTGGGCCAGAGCATTGATAATCTCCTCTGAAAACCATATCTTTTGATCATTTAACAACTGGGGAATGGCTCTTATTTTTTTTTTTATAAATTTAACTCAGAGCTCTGTTTGAGTAGTGAAGTCTTTTAACAGAGAAACTTATTTCAATATTTTATCCCACAGTTATTATAGTTAACTGTTTCCCTCTATCTCTCTGCTTTTACCCTCTCTTCAAAAGTAGTTTCCATAAGGTTATTCCTCACCCACATCTTCCTTCTCTTCTATCACTTCCCTTTCCCCTTTCTTCCATCCCAACTCTTTCCTACTTTCCTCTAGGGTAAGATACATTTCTATACCCAACTGAGAGTGTACTTATTCCCTCTGAGCCAGTTTTGAGAAGAGTAAGGCTCACTCATTCCCCATCATGTCCCCCATTTTCCACTACACTGAAAAATCTTTTCCTTATGTCTTTTTACATGAAATAACTTACCCCATTTTAGCTCCCTCTTTCCCTTTCTCTGGACCCTCATCTCTCATCTCTTAACTCCATCTTTTTAATATATTATCCCTTCAAATTCAACTCCCACCTGTGCCTTGTCTCTATATGCTCCTCTAACTCTTCTAATAAAAGTGAAAGTTCATATGAGTTATCACAATATAATCTTCCCAAGCCAACCTGAGCCTCAATCACACCCCAGATCAATAAGCCAGGCCCCTTGCTCCAGATTTACTAGGCCAGTGGCACAGCAGATCCGTTGTGAATACTCCCACTCCAACACAAAAGATTAACTAATCTTTACTAAAAAATGTTTAATTAGTTATGGACACAGTAGTATCATGGCAAGCCACCTCCTCCGAAGGGCAGGACACTGGCTCCCAAGATAAAAATTTTGTACCCCAGTAGGCAAGCTCACCTCTGAACGTCAGGAAGTAAAAAGAAGAATGAGTAAAAACAGAAAAGAACACTGAGTATAATAGAATGCTGCTATAGCAACAGAGACAAACAAAAAACAAACTCAGAATGTCAAACTTAACTGACTATAGGTAGAAGGAAAATTTAAAGAGATAGTCACTAATTAGGAAAAAGATAAAAATTAATTGAAGAAATCAATTTCCTAAAAAGTCGAATTGGTACAAAAGTCTAATAAAAGACTTATTTCTATAATATACAGAAAACTGAGTTAAATTTATATGAACACAAGTAACTTGCCAATAGATAAATGGACAAAAATTACAAAAAAGGCAATTCTCAGATGAAGAAACTAAAACTATCTATAGTCATGACCATCTAAGTCATTATAAAATCAGTTTAAATCATTATAAAAGGTCCTTTAAATTAGTTTTATATTTTTCCCCAGTTAAATGCAAAAACAAGTTTCCACATTCATTTTTAAAACCTTGAGTTGTGTTTTCTCTCCCTCTCACCCCAATGGCCCTCATAGAGACAGCAAGTTTTTTAATATAGTTTGGTAATATATAATCATGAAAATCATGACCACAACAGTCAAGTTCTAAAAGAAACATAACCCCCTCAAGAAAAATCTCAAAAAAATAAAAGTATGCCTCATTTTGTATTCAGATATCATGAGTCCTATCTTGGGACAGATACTTGATCATCAGTCTTTAAGACCTGTTTTGGGCCAGAGCATTGATAATCTCCTCTGAAAACCATATCTTTTGATCATTTAACAACTGGGGAATGGCTCTTATTTTTTTTTTTATAAATTTAACTCAGAGCTCTATGTTTGAGTAGTGAAGTCTTTTAACAGAGAAACTTATTTCAATATTTTATCCCACAGTTATTATAGTTAACTGTTTCCCTCTATCTCTCTGCTTTTACCCTCTCTCTTCAAAAGTAGTTTCCATAAGGTTATTCCTCACCCACATCTTCCTTCTCTTCTATCACTTCCCTTTCCCCTTTCTCCCATCCCAACTCTTTCCTACTTTCCTCTAGGGTAAGATACATTTCTATACCCAACTGAGAGGGTACTTATTCCCTCTGAGCCAGTTTTGAGAAGAGTAAGGTTCACTCATTCCCCATCATGTCCCCCATTTTCCACTACACTGAAAAATCTTTTACGTATGTCTTTTTACATGAAATAACTTATCCCATTTTAGTTCCCTCTTTCCCTTTCTCTGGACCCTCATCTCTCATCGCTTAACTCCATCTTTTTAATATATTATCCCTTCAAATTCAACTCCCACCTGTGCCTTGTCTCTATATGCTCCTCTAACTCTTCTAATAAAAGTGAAAGTTCATATGAGTTATCACAGTATCATCTTCCCAAGCCTACTTGAGCCTCAACCACACCCCAGATCAGTAAGCCAGGCCCCTTGCTCCAGGTTTACCAGGCCAGTGGCACAGCAGATCCGTTGTGAACACTCCCACTCCAACACAAAAGATTAACTAATCTTTACTAAAAAATGTTTAATTAGTTATGGACACAGTAGTATCATGGCAAGCCACCTCCTCCGAAGGGCAGGACACTGGCTCCCAAGATAAAAATTTTGTACCCCAGTAGGCGAGCTCACCTCTGAACGTCAGGAAGTAAAAAGAAGAATGAGTAAAAACAGAAAAGAACCCTGAGTATAATAGAATGCTGCTATAGCAACAGAGACAAACAAAAAACAAACTCGGAATGTCAACATGAACTGACTATAGGTAGAAGAAAAATTAAAGAGATAGTCACTAATTAGGAAAAAGAAAGATAAAAATTAATTGAACAAATCAATTTCCTAAAAGTCAAATTGGTACAAAAGTCTAATAAAAGACTTATTTCTATAATATACAGAAAACTGAGTTAAATTTATATGAACACATGTAACTTGCCAATAGATAAATGGCCAAAAATTACAAAAAGGCAATTCTCAGGTGAAGAAACTAAAACTATCTATAGTCATGACCATCTAAGTCATTATAAAATCAGTTTAAATCATTATAAAAGGTCCTTTAAATTAGTTTTATATTTTTCCCCAGTTAAATGCAAAAACAAGTTTCCACATTCATTTTTAAAACCTTGAGTCGTGTTTTCTCTCCCTTTCACCCCAATGGCCCTCATAGAGAAAGCAAGTTATTTAATATAGTTTGGTAATGTATAATCATGAAAACCATGACCACAACAGTCAAGTTGTAAAAGAAACATAACCCCCTCAAGAAAAGAGAAATCTCAAAAAAAATAAAAAGTATGCATTTTGTATTCAGACACCATGAGTCCTATCTTGGGACAGATACTTGATCATCAGTCTTTAAGACCTGTCTTGGCCAGAGAATTGATAATCTCCTCTGAAAACCATATCTTTTGATCATTTATCAACTGGGGAATGGCTCTTATTTTTTTTACAAATTTAACTCAGAGCTCTATGTTTGAGTAGTGAAGTCTTATCAGAGAAACTTATGTCAATATTTCATCCCACAGTTATTATAGTTTACTGTTTCCCTCTCTCTGCTTTTACCATCTCTCTCTTCAAACGTAGTTTCCATAAGGTTTTTCCCCACCCACATCTTCCTTCTCTTTTAACACTTCCCTTTCCCCTTTCTCCCATCCCAACTCTTTCCTACTTTCCTCTAGGGTAACATACATTTCTATACCCAATTGAGAGTGTACTTATTCCCTCTGAGCCAATTTTGAGAAGAGTAATGCTCACTCATTCCCCATCATGTCCTCCATTTTCCACTACACTGAAAAATCTTTTTCTTATGTCTTTTTACATGAAATAACTTACCCCAATTTAGCTCCCACTTTCCCTTTCTCTGGACCCTCATCTCTTAACTCCATTTTTTAATATATTATCCCTTCAAATTCAACTCCCACCTGTGCCTTGTCTCTATATGCTCTTCTAACTCTTCTAATAAATGTGAAATTTCATATGAGTTATCACAGTATCATCTTCCCAAGCCAACTTGAGCCTCAACCACACCCCAGATCAATAAGCCAGCCCCCTTGCTCCAGGTTTACCAGGCCAGTGGCACAGCAGATCCATTGTGAAAACTCCCACTCCAACACAAAAGATTAACTAAGCTTTACTAAAAATGTTTAATTAGTTATGGACACAGTAGTATCATGGCAAACCACCTCCTCCGAAGGGCAGGACACTGGCTCCCAAGATTAAAATTTTGTACCCCAGTAGGCGAGCTCACCTATGAACGTCAGGAAGTAAAAAGAAGAATGAGTAAAAACAGAAAAGAACACTGACTATAATAGAATGCTGCTATAGCAACAGAGACAAACAAAAAAAAAACTCGGAATGTCAAACTGAACTGACTATATGTACAAGAAAATTTAAAGAGATAGTCACTAATTAGGGAAAAGATAAAAATTAATTGAAGAAATCAATTTCCTAAAAAGTCGAATTGGTACAAAAGTCTAATAAAAGACTTATTTCTATAATATACAGAAAACTGAGTTAAATTTATATGAACACAAGTAACTTGCCAATAGATAAATGGTCAAAAATTACAAAAAGGCAATTCTCAGATGAAGAAACTAAAACTATTCTATAGTCATGACCATCTAAGTCATTATAAAATCAATTTAAATCATTATGAAAAGTCCTTTAAATTAGTTTTGTATTTTTCCCCAGTTAAATGCAAAAACAAGTTTCCACATTCATTTTTAAAACCTTGAGTTGTGTTTTTTCTCCCTCTCACCCCAATGGCCCTCATAGAGAAAGCAAGTTATTTAATATAGCTTGGTAATATATAATCATGAAAACCATGACCACAACAGTCAAATTGTAAAAGAAACTTAACCCCCTCAAGAAAAGAGAAATCTCAAAAAAACAAATAAAAGTATGCCTCATTTTGTATTCAGACACTATGAGTCCTATCTTGGGACAGATTCTTGATCATTAGTCTTTAAGACCTGTCTTGGGCCAGAGCATTAATAATCTCCTCTGAAAACCATTCATATCTTTTGATCATTTATCAATTGGGGAATGGCTCTTATTTTTTTTTTTATAAATTTAACTCAGAGCTCTATGTTTGTGTAGTGAAGTCTTTTATCAGAGAAACTTATTTCAATTATTTTATCCCACAGTTAACTCTGTTTCCCTCTATCTCTCTGCTTTTACCCTCTCTTCAAAAGTAGTTTCCATAAGGTTATTCCTCACCCACATCTTCCTTCTCTTCTATCACTTCCCTTTCCCCTTTCTCCCATCCCATCTAGGGTAAGATACATTTCTATACCCAACTGAGAGTGTACTTATTCCCTCTGAGCCAGTTTTGAGAAGAGTAAGGCTCACTCATTCCCCATCATGTCCCCCATTTTCCACTACACTGAAAAATCTTTTTCTTCTTATGTCTTTTTACATGAAATAACTTAACCCAATTTAGCTCCCTCTTTCCCTTTCTCTGGACCCTCATCTCTTAACTCCATTTTTAAATATATTATCCCTTCAAATTCAACTCCCACCTGTGCCTTGTCTCTATATGCTCCTCTAACTCTTCTATTAAATGTGAAAGTTCATATGAGTTATCACAGTATTATCTTCCCAAGCCAACTTGAGCCTCAACCACACCCCAGATCAGTAAGCCAGCCCCCTTGCTCCAGGTTTACCAGGCCAGTGGCACAGCAGATCCGTTGTGAACACTCCCACTCCAACACAAAAGATTAACTAAGCTTTACTAAAAATGTTTAATTAGTTATGGACACAGTAGTTTCATGGCAAACCACCTCCTCCGAAGGGCAGGACACTGGCTCCCAAGATAAAAATTTTGTACCCCAGTAAGCGAGCTCACCTCTGAACGTCAGGAAGTAAAAAGAAGAATGAGTAAAAACAGAAAAGAACCCTGACTATAAGAGAATGCTGCTATAGCAACAGAGACAAACAAAAAACAAACTCAGAATGTCAAACTGAACTGACTATAGGTAGAAGAAAATTTAAAGAGATAGTCACTAATTAGGAAAAAGATAAAAATTAATTGAAGAAATCAATTTCCTAAAAAGTCAAACTGGTACAAAAGTCTGACTAAGACTTATTTCTATAATATACAGAAAACTCAATTAAATTTAAAAGAACACAGAAATTTCCCAATTCATAAATGGTCAAAAATTATGAAAAGGCAATTTTCAAATGAAGAAATTAATACTATCTATAATCATGATCATCAGAATCATTATAAAGTCATTTTTAAATCATTACAAAAGGTCTTTTAAATTTAACTTTATATTTTTCCCCAGTTAAATTCAAAAACAAGTTTCCACATTCATTTTTAAAACCTTGAGTTGTGTTTTTTCTCCCTCCCACTGCAATTCCCCTCATAGAGGAAGCAAGTTATTTAATATAGTTTGGTAGTGTATAATCATGAGAAATATGACCACAACAATCAAGTTGTAAAAGTAATCATAACCCCCTCACTAAAAGATAAATTTCAAAAAACATAAAAGTATGCTTCATTTTGCATTCAGACACCATGAGTTCTGTCTTGGGATAAAGATTATCAGTCTTTAAGAGCTGTCTTGGGCCACAGCATTGATTATCTCCTCTGAAAACCATTCATATCTTTTGATCATTTATCAATTGGGGAATGGCTCTTATTTTTTTTATAAATTTAACTCAGAGCTCTATGTTTGAGTAGTGGAGTCTTACATCACAGAAATTTATTTCATTATTTTTTTCCACAGTTACTATAGCTAACTGTATTTCCCTCTATCTTATGTCTGTCATTCCTCCATTTTTCCATTCTCTCTCTCTCTCTCCTTTTACCCTCTCTTTCTTCAAAAGTAGTTTCCATATGGTTATTTCTCCCCCACAATCTTCCTCTCTTCTACCACCTCCCTTGCCCCTTTCTCCCATCTCAACTCTTTCCTACTTTCCTCTAGGGTAAGATACATTTCTATACCCAATTGAGTATACTAATTATTGTCTCTCTGAGTCAATTTTGATAAAATTACAGCTCATTCATTCCCTGTCATGTCCCCCATCTTCCATTCCACTGCAAAATCTTTTTCTTATGCCTTTTCTTTACATGAAATGTCTTACCCCATTTTAACTCCCTCTTTCCCTTTCTCTGGACATTTGTCTCTCATCTCTTAACTCCATCTTTTTAAATATATTATCCTTTCAAATTCAACTCCCACCTGTGCCTTGTCTATATATATGTATGCTCCTGTAACTCTTCTAATAAATGAGAAATTTCATATCAGTTATCAGTATCACCTTCCCAAGCAGGAATATCAGCAGTTCAACATCATTAGGAGGGATGGAAGGTAGGGAGAAAAATGTGAAACTCAAAATCTTGCCAGAAATATGATTGTTGAAAACTACTATTACCTATAGTTGAAAAAATAAATGAATATCAAAAAGAAAAATAATAAAAAATAGAAATCTACCCCACCAAAGTCTAAAAGAGGTATAAAAAGCAAACTGAAGGAAAAAATCCTTTAAAATTAGAATTGGGTAAATAGAAGCTAATGACTCAGTTGAAGCATCAAGCATCAATCAAACAAAATCAAAAGAATGAAAAGACAGAAGAAAATGTGAAATACCTAACTGGATTTCAGAAAATCCTGCAAAGACTTATTTGAACTGATGCTGAATGGAGAACCAGGAGAACAGTGTACACAGTTAATAGCAATATAATGCAATAATAAACTTAGTACTTCTCAGAATAATATGATCCAAGAAAATTTCAAAAGACTCATGATAGAAAATGCTATTCAATCCCAATAAAGAACTATGTAATCCAAAAGCAAATCAAAGCATACTAGTTTTACTCCTTTTTCTTTCTCATAGTTTTTCCCCTTTGTTCTAATTCTTCTTTCATATATGGTATGAAAATACATTTAACATAATTTATAAATGTATAACCTAGATGGGCTTGCTTCTTATCTTTGGCAGAAGAGAATGGAGGGAGAGAAAAATATCTGGAACTCAAATTCTAATAAAAATGAATGTTGAAAACTATCATTACATATAATTTGAAAAATTTACCATAGGTGGGGAAAAAAATAACCAAACCTTTGTAATGACACTGAGTAGTAAAGTGCTCCATGGGAAGAGGTTTTGTTGGAACACCGCTGTAGTCAAAGTGGTTCAGTTATGCCAGGCATGTTTACTATAAATAATGACAAGTTTAGATAAAACAAATTATACCTCTTGTAAAGAAACAACTCATTATTGACTTGTAGAAGAAAGGCAGGTAGTGACTAATGGATGGATCAAAAACTGATCTAATAAATAATCTGCTCTAAAACAGTGCAATGATAACTTCCAGTTTCCTATGGGAACAAGTTCATCCAACAACATGCCATTCTTGCTTTGAATGGAATTATGTCAAGATACTAAGAAACATTCAAATGTAGGTTTGTATCATAAGAGTAAACACCAGAAAATCAATGTCTCTCTTTGCAAAGCTTTGATCCTAAGGCTAGCTAGAAAATATCTAAGAGTCTTTTTCTCCATTACATTCCAACTCAACATTTTACTCCTTATTGTTTGGTAATTCTGTAAGATTATGTCTAACTAAAATTTTCAGGTTCACCATATTAATCCATTTAACAGTGACACCAATTTAGCACGGTTATGTCCCTAGGAAAATAAGGTGGTGATGGGGGAGGGAGATGGAAATTGGGGAAAAAAACTCATTCAGCCTGCATTATTATTCAGGCTGGCATCCCAGGCTCTCTTTATTTGAACATAAGTCACAGAAAGCATCAACACTGTGATTCTTTAATCATTTCATGTCACCTAAAACTTCAGGCTGACCCAATCTGCTTTAACCCTTATAAAGATAAAAATATTTTGTCCATGTATTCTCTCATGCTGTTAAAGCTAGGTATGTCCCCTTTACTCAACTATGTGTAGCACAGGACTGCCTTCACTTAGCAAGCTGAACAAAAATCTGTAATTATAAGTCTAGGAGACAGAATTTCCACAACCTTCTTCTCTTCCAGAAGACTGATGAGTAATCTGATAAAAAATATCTGCCCTTTAATGATAAAGTGTTCAGCTCTTACATGCAGAACAGAGACAAGGCAATGTTATCTAAAACTACCTTCTTCCCAACTTTACAGAATACTATAAATTGTGTTACAGAGTAAATTCACCTAATACTTTAGCAGTATTAAGTGGGACTAGCAATAAATTCCAATATATAAGCATTTTTATTTTCAAATAGGGGCTGTGAACCATCTTATTTCACAATAGGACTGATCCTACTATTACTAAATAATTAGTTCTCTTTCCTCTCTATTGTAGGATAAAGTGGTCAGTTTTAGCACTACTTAATGAAAGTTAAGGCAGTCTGAAGAAACAAATCATTTCTGAAAGTAAATTCAAGCTAGCTAGAGTGCTAGACCTGATCTATCCAGTTCTAACGTGGCTCAGATATTTGCTGCTGGGCTGGGAAATTAATAAGGTTCCTTATCAGGAAAATGAGTGGAGAAGAAAATGGTAAATCACACCAGTCTCTTTGCCAAGAAAACCAAAAAATTTTGCCAAAAAATAGGATCATGAAGAATCAGATACAACCAGAAGAATTCAAGTGTTCAAGCAACAAAAAAGTAAAATGTCTGGTGTTTCCACAGTGATCTGTGTATTGCTACTTCATTAAATAAAGTTCTAAGAGATAAGAGGAACCATTGTCTGGTGATAAACTGCCATACCTGAAAGGAGGTCCTGAGTTCAAATCCTGATTCTTACACTCCCTAAAGTTCTGTAACTACTGGTAAGTACAGGCTAAGTTCCTTGTGGGCAGGTTTTTGTGTGTGTGTATCAATACCTAAGAGTGAATGATACATAAAAGACAATACTTGCTGAATGGAAGAGAAGTCACAATCCCTCAGCCTCAGTTTTTGTTCACCCAGAGTCTAGATATTTACTAATATTTACTCTGCCTACCTCAGATTGTTGTCAAGCTCAAAAGAAATAACATATGCAAAATATTTTGCAAATGAATAGGTGACAAAGATGACAAGGGAGAAAGTTTGACATCTGAATTACTAAGGAAACCAAAAGGGAATTCAGTTTCATAAGGTTTCTAAGCTCAAAGAAAGACAGAAAATGAACTTTCAAATTTTCTTTTAGGTTGTTCATGTTAGTCATTACAGTTCATCAAGAGAGAAACTGAAAGAGAAATGAAAGTGGATGCTTTCTCTAGGAATAAATATGATGCATTAGCTGGAATTTGCCTTGTGCTGTTTCTCTTCCAAAGAATAGGCACAGTAGCAAAAAGATAAGGAACACTAATAAAATACAAACACAAGAATGCTTGTGAGAATATTGCTGTTATCTTTAATGTGTAAAATAAGAGAAATAAAGTAGTATTTTATTTATTTGTTTTATTTTAACTTGTTAAAAGAAGGACACTGATGGACTTTTATGCACTAAGGAAAATGTCTTATTTCTTGCTCAGTCTGAACTTACTAGGAGTCCTGAATTACAAATTCAAGGCTAGTTTTCAACTTACTTCACATTGGGGCAATGTATTTAAGCATTTTGGGTTTTTTCCCACAGCCTGAGGAAAAATTAATGCATCTAATAAAAGTAAGTTGTACTACGTTTTGGGGGTACACCTTATTTCTATTTTTCTTCTTACTTATTCCAAAATAGTTTTACATTTGAGATATCTGGAATAATCTACCTTATAGGACTAAACTGCAAAATCAGAAGAGATAGCAAAATCAAGAGATAAAAATCATGATAAAAGACAGAAGTGTGTGAAATTATATATACATATATGTGTGTGTGTGTGTGCTATATATGCAAACATGTATATATGTGTGCATATAACACATATATGTGAAGAATAAATGTACATGTGGAGAGACAGAGACAGAAAGAGAGAGAGAGAGAGAGAGAGAGAGAGAGAGAGAGAGAGAGACTGAGAGAAAGTGTGCACATAGAGCTAGGCAGGATACTGAACAGAGTATTGGGTCTGGAGTCAGGAAGATTCATCTTCCTGAATTCAAAGCTAACCTCAAATTTACTACCACTGTGACCCTGGGCAAGTCACTCATCCTTGTTTTCCTAAATTTCTTCATCTATAAAAATGAACCAGACTAATCTATTTCACTATCTTGGCCAAGAAAACCTCAAATGGAGTCACAAAAAGTCAGATAAAATTGAAAATCGGCTCAACAATAAAAACAAATATATATAAATATATAGTGTGAATATGTGTATATGTATATGTATTTACACACACAAACACACAGAGTTTATCCCTTCCACATTGTGGGAGTTAGGAAAGTAGCATCCCAGCAATCTGGAAAATAATGTAAAATTTTTGGGCACTCCCTTAGTACCAGAGAAAAAGTATGAATTATTATGGTATTAAAAGGTACGGTATATCAATATAACACATATATTTTCTGCATTCTGAGTTTCTAGATTTTTTCTGTGTCATTTGCTGACCTTCGTATTTCATCTGTGTCTTCTGTAAAACTTCCCCCAAAATTAATTTCTTAGTAATAATCTGCACTTAATTTTTATACTGATCTGCAATATATCAAGACTGTGATGGGGGAAAGTTACAATATGGAAGGGATAATAATTGTATGATTTCATATACTTACACATAGACAGAGAAAAAAATCTCCAAAAGAAACAAATTTAGTCATTCTGTGATTAAACCAGTTAGCATTTACACATATCTTCTGAGTTGTGTACCTACTGTCTACTCCACATCACATTAGTGAGGGAATTGAGGGGATCAGGACAAGTGGCTAATTGTGAGAACTGAGTGAACCACACTGACTCTATATCTTGTAATTTAATTTTAGAGCCACCACAATTCCCTTTGCTATTCAATTATGGGTCTAGTCCAACTTCTGTCTTGGGAGAAAACTTTATTAAATTGTGGGAATTGGAAGAAAACCTTATTGTACTATTTGAATACAGCCAGGTATCTGGATCTTTCCAATCTATTGTTTAGAGATTCTAAACCAAGGACCTAGATCTCTTGAGTTCTACTCAAATGTTTATTCTCTATACCATATGACCCTTGATTAGGACTAGGTAATAACCAGCCTCTCCCACCAAAATGCCAGTCTTCCAAAAGGATGGAAATACTTGCTAGTTGATTCACTTCCTACAATGTTAAAACTTCACTCTTCTGCTGTCAAATATTTTTAAGTCTACTCATCTAGAAAAATACATGAAATCATCTTCAGAGACAAAGTACATTTATTTCAAGCAGAGCAGACTTTTTATATTGAAAATACTGAAGTATCCTAGTAAAGGCAAGGTGAGAATGAAACAAAATAAGAATATTTGAAGTCAGAAGGCATAATTAAAATCAGGGGGTCACTAGTAATTATATTTTTAAAGGGAGAATCATTTGTCATAAATATAAAACCAACATGTTCTTTTTTATTTTTTATAGGAACCTCTAAATCAATTTGCTATAATGATTTTGAAATAACTGTATTTTCTCATAATCTCTGTTCTTACTGTTCTTTACTCCAAATTTTGGTATAGTAATAGGATAGCTTTTCCATTACATAAATTTCCCTTCCAAAAAAATTGTTGTTAGCAAGAATCACCCTGAAATCTTTATTAGAGTAGCTGGAAGGAGCAAACAACCATTCAATAAAGGGAAAACAGGAAGAAAATGATTAGTGATTGTTCATATCTTTCCAATTATCCTTATAACTCAGAACAGGGCATAGTCTACCCCTTCCTCAAAACCCCAATGGAAAGAAAACAGGAGTTTTTGTACATTTCTGAGAAACATACAGGCTAACACTATCTTGCCAAGCTGCCTAGAGCAATTGCCCCAAATTGCTCTCTGCCAGATGATTCCCTTTACAAGACATCATGTGAATGTGACCAGCGCTTTTTATTTCCTTTAACTACAAATACTATTGGAGTAATTTCACCTGAACCAAGTAAGAATTGATATAAAATACATTACTTTTATACCTGTAAAGAATTATGTCTGAGGAGAGAAAACAAGACTTAAAATAAGTGCATATTAATTTTTAAAATATAAAACACAAACACTGACTAAAGATCATTTTGTAGAAAAATCTTTAGATTTATCCCAAGGTCACCATTTCACAGCAATATTCAATATGTATTAATTTGATGACATTAAAATATTTCAGTAATATCGTTCATTTAATTTTTTTCTTCTAAAAATTTATATTCTAATAACACCATGGGCCAAATTATCAGTGAATTTTATCAAAAAAACAACTACTAAACTCAAAGAATGAAAAGTCATAAGGTCATAATGACTTTGCCTAGGTGATGAGAATTTAGAGTCATCATTCAAAAGTGGTGTTCATAGAGAAAATTAAGTGTTGTTTGAGATATACCCTCTCCCTAACAGGACTAACAGAGCTTCATTTTCAAAAGAAAGCTTCCTAGGAGTTACTTCCTAGGAATTACTGACATCTCTATCAGAAGCAGTTATTGAAGGTCTCATCAATGCTCGTAATTTATTAAAATTTCTTCTTCCTTGAGAGGAAAAAGTAACTTAGTGGTTGATTTAACATGATTATGTCCCTACTTGTATTAATAGGCAAAAAGCTTTAAACTTAAAAACTTCAGTACTATCAAAGAATCTTAGATTTGGAAAAGTCTTCAGGGGCTAAGTCAGCCTTTCCTTATCTGTTGCTGTTCAGTTCTGACTCTTCATTACCCTTAGAACCATATTGACCACGATTGTTTTGTTTTTGTATGACTTTATTTTTTTGGGGGGGGGGAAGATTGACAAAGGTCCTGGAGTCCTTTTCCATTTCCTTCTCCAGTAGAATAAGGAAAACAAAGGTTAAGTGATTTGGCCAGAGTTACATAGCTAGTATGAGTTTGAGGCCAAATTTGAACTCAGGTCTTCCTGACTCCAAGTCTAGTATTCTATCGACTGAGTCATGTAATTGTCTCTTTCCTCATATTAAGCCTTCAGGATCCCTTGTGATACAATACTTCGACCTTTCATCCCACCTTCCCCAGTCAAAAAACTGTTTAAAAAAGAAAAAAAAATTGTCATATGATACTCAATTCAACATATATTTATTTTAAAAATTGTATGATTAACTGAACTGATGCAGAAAAAGGTTTTGAAAAAATACAACATTCATTCCTATTAAAAATACTAGAAATCATAGGAATAAATGGGTCCTTTCTTAAGATGATAAGTAATTATCTATCTAAAAACCAAAAACAAGCATTATCTGTAATGGAAGCAAACCTGAAGTCCTCTAAAATAAAATTGAGGAGTGAAGCAAGGATGTTTATTGCCAGCCCTATTACTGAACACTGTATTAGAAATACTAGCTATAAAATCTAGAGCCTATACTGGATTGCTCTCTCTCCAGAGGAGGGGAGAGAGAAAGGAGGGAAAGAGAGAAGTGTCAAATTTAAAACCTCGTCTAAAAGGTGTTTGATTAAAAACTATCACTGCATGAAGTTGGAAAAATATATAATTTTTTTTAATTTTAAAAGACAAAAAGGAATACTAGCTATGGTGATAAACCAAAATAAAAAATAAATTAAAGGAATAAAAATAGGCATTGAGAAACAAAACTACCACTCTTTTGTAGTGGATATGATAGTATATTTAGGGAAGCCTAGAGAATCTACTAAAAACTAGTTGAAATAATTAACAATGTTAGCAAAGTTTCAAAATATAAAATAAGCCCACATAAATCAACATTTCTATATATTACCAACAAAACACAGCTGGAAGAATTAGAAAGAGAGAAATTCCATTTAAACTGCAGGAAATACACAGTACTTGGGAGTCTAGCTGCCAAGACAAACTCAGAAACTTTATGAAAATAATTACAGAACATTTTTCATACAAATAAATAAAAATCTAAGCAACTGGAGAAAAATTAATTGCCCATAGTTATGTCAAGACAATATAATGAAATGAAATTCTTATCTAATTTAATTATTCAGTCCCATACCTATCAAACTGCCAAAGAAGTATTTTATAAAGCTTGAAAAAATAATACAAAATTTATTTGGAAAAACAAAATGTCAAGAGGATCAAGGGAATTAAGGTAAAAATGTGAAGAAAGGCAGTTTAGCATTACTAGATTTCAAACTATATTACAAATCTATAATACAAAACAATCTGGTACTAGCTAAGAAACAGAATGATGGATCAGTGGAATGATTAGGTTCAATTCTATATGTTAGCAAATAAGCATAGTAATCTAATATTTTATAAATCCAAAGATACAAGCTTTCTGGTCAATAATTAACAAAATTATGTTATGGGAAAAACAACTTGGTAGAAACTAGACATAGAGCAACATTTCAAAATGTATATCAAGATAAGGTACAAATGGATGCATGATTTAAACATGAAGGGGATATAATAAGCAAATTTAGGGAAGCATGAAAAATTGTACCTGTTAAATTTATGGATATGATCAAACAAGAGATAGAGGATTACAGGAAGCATAATGGATAATTTTTATTACATTTCACACAAACCATCCAATGCAACCAAAATTAGGAGAAAAGTGGGAAAGTAGGGAGGAGGAACTCACAATCAGGGAACTGATTCAAATTTACAAAAAAATAAAAGCCATTCCCCAAAAAATAAGTGGTTAAAGCATATCAATAGGCAATTTTAATTTTTAATTGATATTTTATTTTTCCAATCATATGCTAAGGATGTTTTTCAATATTCATCCACTTGCATATCTGTAAGTTACACATTTTCCAGTCACCCTCCCTTCCTACCCGCTTCCCCTCCCCTTGGCAGTAAACAGTCTGGTAAAAGTTGTACATGTACATTTATGTTTTACATATTTATATCATTTTGTATGTGAGGAATTAGTACTAAGGGAAAAGGAAAAAAAAACATAGGAGAGGAAGGAAAAACACAAGAAAAGGTTTTTTTAAAAGTGGACATAGTATACACTCAGATTTTGTGTTTTTTTTTCCTCCTCAGGATGTGGATGGCGTTGTCTATAGTAGGTCCCAGGGTTGTCCTAAAATTGCTGAGAGAAGTTGCACCCATCATAGACACTAAAGTGAAGAATATTCTCTTAGTTCTGCTCCCTTTTCTCAGCTTCATTGCCTATAATTTATTCCATGTAGAGTCTGACCATTCAGGGTTTCTTATAGAACAACAGTATTTCATAACATAACATAACATAACATAACATAACATAACATAACATAACATAACATAATATAATGTGTTCAGTCATTTCCCAATTGAAGGGCATCCCCTTAGTTTCCAATTCTTTGCCACTACAAAAAGAGCTGCTATAAATATTTTGGAATATGTAGGACCTTTACCATTTTTTGTGATTTCTTTTGAATATAGGCCTTGTATTGGTATTCCTGGGTTAAAAGGTATGATCCATTTTTTTTTATTCTTTGGGCATAGTTCCAGATTGTTCTACAGAATGGTTGGATTAGTTCACAACTCCGTCAATAAGGAATCAATCTTCCCACAACTCTCCGACATTGATCATTTTCCCTTTTTATCATCTTAGCCAATTTGATATGAGATACCTCCTAGTTACTTTAATTTGCATTTCTCAATTCAATAATGATTTGGAATATCTTTTCATATAGTTATATTTTCTTCATTTAAAAACAAATAGGTAATTTTTAGAAGAACAAATCATAGCAACTTCTAGTCCTATGAATAAATTATATAAATCACTATTAATCGGAGAACTATAAATTAAAAAAAAAACTTGAAGGATGGTAATGTACTATCTGAGAACAATTTCTAACTTTGTCCTAAGACCTATATACCTATGCAATAAACTATAAGAGCTATAAACTCAGCAGTATCACTACTAAGTTTGTATCCAAAAAAAATCATAGGTAGGAAAAAGAAAAAAAAGATATTATTATTCACCTGTGGCCATTTCTTTATGACCACCATGAACCATAACTTGTTAGGCCCTTCTATGCCCCCAAATCCATCTGCTCAATTCTGCCCCAGACTATATTCCTGATTTTCATGACACTATCTATCCATCTTATCTTCTGCAGTCTCTTTCTCCTTTTTTACCTTCAATCTTTCTTGATATTAGATTGGATCTATTTCATTGAATCCTGTCTTCTCATTATGTGACCAGAGTATTTAAATTTAATTTTCAGTACTTCATCTTCCAATGTAAAGTCTGAATTAATTTCTTTAAGTATTGTCAGATTTGATCTTACTATCCAAAGGATTCTCAAAAGTGTTCTCTAGCACAACAAGTTGAAAATATCGATTCTATAATACTCGACTTTCCATATAATCTAGCTCTCACAGCAAAAGAGTACCACTGGAAAAATTATAATTGACTATATGGTCCTTTGTCAGTAACATGGTATCTCTGCTTTTTAGTATACTATCCAGATTTTCCATGAATTTTTATTCCAAGAAATAATCAACTTTTAATTTCTTGACTGCAGTCACTATTTACAATGATCTCTGAATCCAAGAATATAAAGTGTGACACTGCTGTACTTTTATTTGTAGCAGCTCTTTTTGTAATAATAAAGACCTGGAAATTGAGGAGATGCCCATCAATTGGGGAATGGCACATTGTGGCATATGATTTTGATAGAGTACTATTGTACTATAAAATTATGAGTGGGATAGTTTCCAAAAAATCTGGAAAGACTCTGATACAGAATGAAGTGAAAAGAACCAGGAGAGATCATTGCATATAGTAGCATCAATATTCTAACAAGAATCAACTGTGAAAGACTTAGCTACTCAGATCAATACAGTGATTCAAGACAATTCCAAAATACTCATGAAAAATGCTATTTTACCTCCAAAGAAAGAAATAATTAACCTCTAAGTGCAAAAGAAAGGGTATTATTTTTCATTTTATTTTTCCTGGCTTTTATGACATGGCTAATATGGAAATATGTTTTTCATGATTTCACATGATTACTTGATATCATTTGCTTACTTTCTTACTGTTTGGTGTTGGGCTGGGAAAATGGAGAGAATTTGGAACTCAAATTTTTTTAAAGCCTATTAAAATATTTTTTAAATTAGCATTTATTAAATGTTACCATTTCCATGGTAGTAAGGATACAAAGTAGGTGGGGTAAGGAGGTATAATGAGGGAGAGAAAAAAAAGAGCATTAATAGTTGGAGGAAGTCAGAAATGTCTTTTGTAGGTGATGACATTTTACTGGAATTTTGAATGCAGCTAGGTTTCCAAGAGAGAGATGAGGAGAGTAAGGACTCCAGACTTGAGATACAAAGGCAGGAGTAGTGTCATTGATGTGAACAAGTGCTGGTAGCCAGTTTGGCTAGAAATCAATTGTATGATCCCTGTGGGCTACATACTGACTTTCAAAAGCACACATTAATGTTATTATTTTTATTTATTTTGTTAACATATCCCAATTACATTCTAATCTGAATCAAGGTTGCCCTCATATATAGTCCTACAGACAGCTACTTTGATAATAGCTTCAGATCAGTCTGTGGAGGGCTTTAAATAACAAGAAGGTATTCTGTCCTAGGGACAAGAGAAAAATCATTAAAGTTTCCAAAGCAGGTAATTGTCACGAGGATATGTGCTGTAGGAATATTAATTTTTTGGCTGTACCAAAGATATTTTTGTTAGGGAAAGTAGGATGGTCAATTAAGAGGTAGTTTCTGATAACCTAAACACATTGTAAAAAGATTTTATTTTACTTCCAGAAATTATGCCTATTTTTTTTCTACTGGATATTTTAAAGTGCTTCAGATCAACATAACAAAGCAACTAATGGCTATTTTCATATATTGAGGGGAATCTCAATTAAGTGAGCTGGAAAGGATTAACAATTTAAATCTAGAGTACTATAGAACCATAGAATGTGTAGTTTGAAAGGAACCTCGGAGATCACAATTTATCCTGGGGATTCTCAAAAGAATCGCTAGTTGCTATTTGAAGCAGATTCCTTTAAAAAATCACTACTGGATCTCTTCCAGGCTCTACTTGAAGACCTCCAGAAACAAAAACTTGACTACCTGCTAACAGTCTTTACAGACAACTCATTTAGTTTTTAGAAAGCTACAGTCAGGACTAGTTCTTCCTTATTGGAAAGCTGAAATCTTCCTTTATCTTGGATGTTTTAAATAAAAAAGTTAGAAAAATTGATTTCCTTTTTTTGAATTCTTTATTTCAATGACAACTTATCATTTGTACAAATTCTTCTGCTTATCACAGGCTTCCTTCAGAACAGATGAAAAGTATTTGTGATATAGCATGATAAAGTGGCATGATTAATACAAATGATTGTTTTATTCAAAAACAGTTAAAATTCCATTTATAAGTAGAAATATCTAATTTATATGTATTAACGATATACACACAAACTATGAAAATCAAACTATATGGGAAGATTGATCTTTATAATTTTAACTAATAAACTGAATATAAATAAAATGTTTGAAACTGTTTACAGAAGTCAAAAGTATATGCTGTTTATATCTGTATATATAATATGTATCACAAAAAGTAGGTGGTCAGATTCACTAGATTGCAATACTTGGAATACTTCTAGAACTATTTAAGAATTTGTGAGTGTTGTTGGCTCTGGATCCTTTCTTCTATTCCAACTGCATCAAATTCTATCCTTTGCCCTTCATCCTTCATCTAAGCATGGAGATTTCCTGACATAAAACACTTAATTTCTTTAACAAAACCTTCTTCTTTGTCTAAGAGTATGGGTACCTATGTAGCACAGTGGGTAGAGTGATGGACTTGAGTCATGAAGACCTGAGATCACATCATGCATCCAACACTAACTCTGTGACCCTTGGCAAGTCACTTATCTTAATCTCAGATTTCCCATCAATAAATTGGATGTTATAATAGGTAATATCTGACAGGGTGGTTGAGGGAATAAATGAGATAATATATATATAAACTTTTGCAAAACTTAAAGGGTTATACAACACTACCTATTACAATCCATGATATCCAACTCCAGTTTTTCTATCATTGACTTGAGGCTGCTTCATTTACCCAAACATGCATCCCTGATGACAAGTCAGGGTGGTTCTCTAAAAGGAATTTGTTAAACTACTGAAACTTACTCTCAGGGTCCTAAGAGGTAGCCTTGGATGGGGAAGCTAGCATCTACTATTCACAATTAAATTTCCCAAGTCCCAAGAAAGCAATATCAAGAATAATCATAACAAAATAGCCCACCTATGAACCTATGGTCACATTGTCCCACTCATGGACATAGAGTCTAGGAGAAGAGTGGACAGAAAATTTTTTAAAAATCTAAGGGGATTTAGCTCTCTTAAGCATATGAGTTAAACCTATGTGGAAAGGCACCTCACAATTCTGGACTTGATATCTTTAATCACATTCGAGGCTGTCCCTCTTATAATTTTCTGTTCTACTTATGGAAAAAGCTGCTTCTTTGCTAACCATTATGTTACACTCAGACCAAAGAAGTATCAAGTGTTTTTAATAAAAGCTAAGATCCTAAGCATGAGGTAAGCAAAGCTAGAGAATTCTGCTCCTTTGGCTGAACTCTGATTCAGTGTTATCTCTCACATTAAAAAAACAATCACCTAAATCTGAAATTCACACTCATTAAATTCTAAGGGGTTTTCTTCATTCAAGTCACAGATGGTAATAAAGATCAAAGCAGACAACTGTTTGAGACTTCATTACATATATATATATATATATATATATATATATATATATATATATATATATATATATATGTATGGTTAGTTTTTCTCCTCCCCAGTCAGTTCTTCAAACACAGAGGATTTATTTTCCTTCAATAAACTATTTCAAACAGCAGACCTTTCCTTCAATCTGATCAGCTCCCAACAACAAATAAATGTCTTTCTCTGCATAGATTAGCTCCCAGAAACAACTACAAAACCTGTTTTCCTCTCTTAGCTGATTTCAAACAGGCTGAAATAAAAAGAAAACTATTCCTGCCTTCTGTATAAACTATTCTTTCTCCTTCCCTGACTTCTGAATGGTCTCTACCTCAAAAATAGGGTCTCTTTATGAGAATTCATGAATGAGGGAGAAAACAAAATTCATATTCCCATCATACACAACACAAACAGGTCATACATAATTATTTCATTGTCATTGAAAATTTCATTTATCAGAGTTTCACAGATAGCAGCCTAAAAATGTCCATATCTATATGGACATTGCCTGCTGAGAAATAAGACACCATAAGCTACTTTCTGTCTCAGATGTTTTCTCTCAAGTGTTCTCAGGACAATAGAAGGCAAAAGGAGAAGAAAAAAAACAAACAAATATAGGATTTATAGATGAAAGCCAGAAAGAATTTTGGAGGTTGTTTAATGCAACCTGAACATCTTACTGAGGCCAAGGGAAAATGAGTGGCGTGCCCAAGGTCACACCCACAGTAAATGTCAGATTTGGAGCTTCTGTCTCCAAACCCAGCTGTCAAAGTTATTTTCCTCAAGTATACAACTGGTCATGTCCCCAGACTATCAATAAATTCTAGTGATTCCTTCTGACTTCCATGATCAAATATAAATGCAAACTGTTCTCTTACTATTTTTTCCAATTTTCTTATATTTTACTTCTCTCATTTAACTCTACAATACGGGGATCCAATTGTCCCTCAAATATCTCCATCTCCCAACTGTGCCCCTTTCCCTGGCTTTCTCCTATGGTAGAATGCTTTTCCCCTCCTCACTTCTGCCTCCAAGCTTCTTTGGATTATTTACTTTCTTTCCGAGCTAAGATTCAGTTCAAATCCCATCTTTTGCAGAAGTTTTGCTTGCTTTTCCCTCCCCTAGTTTCTTCCCTCTGAAATTTCCTTCCATTTAGTGTGTGTGTGTGTGTGTGTGTGTGTGTGTGTGTATTTTGTATGTCTTCAGAGTTAGTTGCATCTTATCACGCCCACTGGTATGTAAATTTCTTTAGAGAAGGGACTGTGTTTCTGCCTTTCCCATCATTTCGCACAATGCCCTAACCCATATTGTGCTTAATAAAAGCCTGAGATCTAACTCTACCACACTGCCTCCACATTCCTCCAGTTTCTGGATTGTGTGTTTTACAAAGCAGGGCTCAAATCCAAGAATCATGACTCAATATTTTGCAAAATAAGGTAAATTAAAATACTAAAGTATTTATGTATGCATAAATACATAGAAATGTTGTGTACATTTATACTTAGCTATATTCCCTAGTGATTTTTCAAATTAATCTAATAAAAAGATTGGGTTTCCCCCAGGAATTCTGATGATCTTTTTGATGTATTCTTATTGCCTTGGATACTAAAATTTGCAAAGAATTAAAATTGCAAGAGACCAAAAATGAAATGTAGAGATGACTATGTTGCACTGAAATCAACTGTTGCATATTACCCTTCTTGATGGTTTGCATCTATGAAGAAGTGTAAAAAGAGTTAATCCTGAAAAATGAATGATGGGGAAAAGTAGGTGGGTACACAGTCCAAGTACTAGGCTGGAGTTTGTGGAATGACATAAGAAGGAGGGAACCCTTTAGCACCTTGTGTAGATCATCTTTGGAGGATGCCCAAGAGAGAAAATGGACAAAGAAGGCACATTGGATTGAAGTGGGCAACCATATCACTGAGATTCACTGAAGTATATTTGTCATGTATATCTTTTCTCCCTTTCATTTCTAATAGGCTAAAATGATATATTATTGTGCCCATATTCTAGGAATTCAAAATGCTTTATATGTAAGCTATTTCAACCTCAGTAATATATTGGATGGATTTAGGAAACATTTAATTAGCTATGCTGAACTTAATATAGTTTATTTTTAAATGATTATCTTCATTATCCTAATGAGGCATCTATCTCTTTCCAACAATTATGATAAATTTCCATATTGATTTAGATTCATTGCACCCTCTACTGATTCATGAATTCATGATTTTTCATGATTCATGAATTTTCTAGTCAGGTTCCATTGCCATAAGCACCTGGCTTTAACAGATTAATTGAAGGATAAAAATGGGGAAAAATACACTCCCTAAACATCAACTTGGATGAAGTAATTTTTCTCATTATACATTTCTGAAAGCAGCAGAAAACTGTAGATTTGTATTATTAAAAGTCATGAGTGAGCCTAAATAGTGTTACCCAATGTTTTTGAGAATGCAGGACATAAGGGCATGTTTATAGGTGGTAAGGAAGTAGTCATTAGATAGAGAGAAAGGGAGATAATTAGAGAGAGTGGGGATGATAGAAGAGGGAGGTTTACAAAACTGGGGGCGGGGAGTCTAGTTACCTGGAAAAAAAGAATTTGCTGACAAATGTCAGCTCTTAAATAGATACTAGCTTTCAGCTTGAAAACATGGATGGTAAAAAGTTACCGGTCCAATAGAAAATGTCAAGATCTATTATGGCAACTTCTCCAGGCTATCTATCAATCTATTTTCCAATTTTTCTACTTTCTTTGTACAAGCCTTAAAAAAAATAAGTTTTTAGAGTAATAACAAAGACCAACAAGATTATAAACCATCTACCAATGACACTGTGGCATGGAATAGTAGAAAAAGTTAGATTTAGGATCATAAGACCTGACTTCAAATTCTGTCTTTGCTACCTTTCTGTCCAAAAGAAATCAATTTAACCTGTTATGTGCCTCACCTGCCTCATCTAAAAAGTCAAAGAGTCAGACTAAATAATCACCTCTAAATCTGTGATACTGTGGAAACTCTTCCTATTTCTCTCATTCATAGCCCCATTTACACACACACACACACACACACACACACACACACACACACACACACACACACACACACAAACATAAACCACATTTAGTAAATGTCACTAACACAGGTTCCACAGGTATTGAGACTGTATCCAGGGGTCAAAGTTCTATAAAGCAAACTTTATCTTCAGGCACTGAGTGTGGTAGCAACATTCTCCCCAAGAAAATTCATCTTTTGGGTGATTTTTTAAAAATTTCTTGGTGATCTATATTTTTTGTTCCCTTGCCTTTTAGATGAAAGGGCTTCCTTCACAAAGAAAAAGATACTGAACTGAAAAAAGTTGTAGATAGTAACACAATAATAAGAGAATTTAATGTTCTCTTTGATTTATATCTAAAAGAAAAATAAAATGGAATGGAATTAATATAATTAGAGCTTTAAAAATGTACTATTTTATTGATGGAATGATTGAACAATATACATATTACTCATAACCACAGGGCATATTTTTAGAAAAATTAACATTGCATTAAAACACAAAGAAGTTGAAAATAAAAATAAAAAGCAGAAACACTAAACATAACCTTTCAGATCTGTAAGCAAAAAAGGTATGAATTCAGGGATCATAATCAAAAGGCATATTTAATTGGAGATTCCTAAACATGTGTATAAGTGATCAAATATGAAAAAAAAATTACTATGAGAAACACAATGATAATAGGTAAGATAATATGCCAGATTTTCTGGAATGCAACTAAATCATTATTGGAAAAAATATGTGTGTATGTGTGTGTTTAGTGTGCATATATGTATATATATGTATGTATGTGCGTACCCTTAAAGCATTCATTTATGAAAAAGGAAAAGGGAAAAATGAAATCAAGAATATATGATCAAAAAATAGACCATCAACAAAGAAACAAGTCCAAAATAAGCACAAATGAGAAAATATTAAAAATTGGACAAGGGGTGGCTAGGTGGCAAAGTGGATAGAGCACCGGCCCTGGAGTCAGGAGTACCTGAGTTCAAATCTGACCTCAGACGCCTAATAATTACCTAGCTGTGTGGTCTTGGGCAAGCCACTTAACGCTATTTTCCTTGCAAAAAAAAAAAAACTAAAAAAATGCCAGGCAAACAGAAAAACTAGAAACAAAAAAACTATGAAAACAATAAAACCAAAACTGTTTACATAAAATACTATCAAATTAATATTATCCAACCTTATAAAATTAGCAGCAAGAAGGAAATCTAATTGACCAAATACAAATGAATAAGAGGAAATCACAATAAACAAAGAAGAAATGAAAAGAATTATCAGAATGTGCTATATTCAGTTACATGCCAACAAAAATGAAAATTCAAAAGAAAAAGAATTTCTACAAAATATAAAATATCCAAGTGAATAGAATAGCTCAGAAAATCAGACTTCAGAAAACAGTCAATGCTGCACATAAGAGCTTGATTTATCATTTGGATTGTCTAGACTTAAGTGTTGGAAAAAACAATAATTCAGATTAAACTTAAAAATTTGTCTTATAACTGTTAGGTTTCAGAGAATTGTTCATTAATCTCTACCATATGTATATATATATATATATATATATATATATATATATATGTATAAATAGATACATAGATACATGTATATAGATTAATATATACAGACACATAAACATATCTGCATATAAATATGTATGTGTGTATGTATGTATGCATGTATATATGCATATTCTTGAGTTAGTGACAAAAAAGAAAGGCTTCAGATATACCAAAAGTATTTATAAGAGGACTTTTATAGTAAACATGAACACAAAACAACATAGATGCTGTATCAATTGGTCAAATGAATTTGGACATATGAATATAATAGCTTACTATTGTGGTGTAGAAAATGAGAAAAACAGAGAAGCCTAATAACTGATGTAAAGTGAAAAGAGAAGAGCGAGGAAGAGAAATATATAGCAAAATAATGGAAAGAACAAAGCAAAGTTGCAAATGAGTTGTTCATCTGTATCAGGGTGTTTTTAAATGGAGATTTCCTAAATTGAGGAACCATGTCAGTGTCTTTATCAATCAAGATGTATGTATATAAATATACATGAATATATATGTACTCAGGAAATTTGAATAAGGGATGCAAAACACCCAGTTTCTCTCATCTAGTCAAAAAAGACAATGTCTTTGGCAGGAGGAAGAAAACAAAAATAAGATAGTGTTTTGTCCTGTGGAATATTCTATGTATTTTCAAGGGGGGGAAGGGTATTAGTGTCTGTCACCATTAGGTGGTTAGTTCAGTGGTGTATCTTGGCAATAGTCTGATCTACTTTACTCTGATGGAAACTGCTTCCAATGCCTCTCCATATAAAGCACAAAAACTCTCCCCTCAAGAGTGCACTAAATAGTAAGACTTAGAGCACTGCAGTTCTATAACATATTATGTATTTGATCTTGTAAATTCAACACTCAGTTATTTCAGCTTTAAAATTGAACTAATGCTTTCCCTGACTCCCGGCACAGGGTTGCTATAAGGCAGTACTTTGAAAAAATAAAACTGTACAGATTCAAAATGTGACTATTATTAGGCATACCCTATGTATTTCTGGTAGTTCTTTAATCTTCTGACTAAGATATAATAATGTAGAATAATTGATTTTTGTTTAACTAGCTGATATACTGGGATAATTAGGCAATCAGTGATCTCAGAAACATTTAAGGATATCTCAAAATAGCACAGAATAGTCTATTTTAAAACAGTCTTCATAAAGCAAAGCAATTTTATATCCAGATTGATTAAATTGGGTCAATGTATAGCTTTTGGGAATAGTTCAAGACCATAGAGAAATAGAAGTCTTGTCAATCTCATTGAAATATGTGTGCTTTTGCAAATCTTAAAAGAAGCAAAAGCACAACCTCCCAAAGGAGTTCATTTAATTTTTAAATAACCCAAATCACTAAATTCATGTGGTTTTTTTTTTTTTTTTTTTTTTTTGCATCAAACCTCAATCTGTTGATTTTCAACTTCTATCCATTGCTTCTAGTTCTACATATGAACAAGTATTTACTGATATCTTCCTGGTCATTTTTGGTTGGTGTGGGGATAATAACTCCATATTTCTTTTATTCATCAAAAGAGTTATAAAGGCAGATATAGCTCATTTTCATAAAGAATTTTAAGAAATAAAAAAAATTGTTGGTAGCTAGTAGCAATCTTCTCTTTTAATTTTTAGTGGGTAACAAAACAATTCTTGACCTTTTCCCTTCTTTGGCAATCTTTCCCAATTTGAGTTATCTTGAAATTTTTAATATATTTATATATTAAATATGCATTATATATTAATTATAGCACATATTAAACATAATATGTATACATTAAATTTAATATATGTCTATATTAATATATTATATAGAAAGAAAGCGAGTTTAACAATAATTTCTCAAAAGTCTTTTTGAACTCTAAAACTACTATCCTATTATTATGTTTCTGTTATCTCATGCTGAAGTGATGAGATGTCAAAATCTATACTGTTGGATCCACTTTTACTGATGACAGCAAATTGTTAGTGAAATGATAATTAAATCACTTCCTTTTATATCTTCCCAGACTCATCTATAAATGACATATGCACCAAACTTTCTGCAAGCTCATTTTCTCTTTGGCTGCCTTTACAATAGTGTGAAGCAATATTGCTGGTAGGTTTCCCTCACATTCTTCCATAATACTTTATGAATTAGTCTGTACTCTAAAACATGTCTCTCAAGTATTCAATGAATGAGGATTTCTGGTCTCATTTGACATGTTGCAGCATCTATTTTTGTTTAATTTATACTTTTTAAAGAAATGAATCAATATCTTTTCTTTATTTTTATTTTTTTAGGTTTTTACAAGGCAATGGGGTTAAGTGGCTTGCCCAAGGGCACACAGCTAGGTAATTATTCATCATTATTATTATTATTATTATTATTATTATTATTATTATTATTATTATTATGCATCTGAGGCCGGATTTGAACTCTGGTACTCCTGACTCCAGGGCTGGTGCTCTATCCACTGCACCACCTAGCTGCCCCCAATATCTATTATTTATCTGTTTCCCCACAGTCAAGAGTTAATTTAAATGAAGTTATTTAGAGATATTGTAACTATATATATATATATATATAATATCTTATTCTAATTCTTTCTTCTAATTTAGAATAAATGGCTGCTTTTGAATTGTTCTAGTTAATCAATGATCTTGAAGACATAAAGTTTATTCTGAAATAATTCCTATATCAGTAATAACTCAAGTCTATTAAGTATTCTGTTTCATCTTTATTTTTGATATTTAGCAGCTTCTGATTCCCATTTTTAAGAGAGCATTCATGTTCTGTAGATCTGAATCTTTAGAGTAATCTATAAAACTTTAGCATTAAATTTATTAATCCTGAACCAATATTTTAATATTGTGTTTTGGAAAGAATATTTACATTGAAATCAATTTTGAAGATAGTTAATTTGGAGATTTGGGGCATATTCTTTATGGAATTTCTCTACCTCTTTAAGCTTCTGAAACTAGTTTCTTGGTGGAGGACTTGCCTAAGACAACTTAGTGACCCAAAGTAATAATCAGCCAAAAAGAATAAGTCATTTAGTAGAAACCTAAAAGTTATCGTCAGGTGCTTCAAGGCAGTTTTGTGGAAGAAGGATCATATTTGGTCATCAGAGGATGCTTGGTAGGGAGTTTGTTCCCACCTGAAGGCTTCCAGCAGTCCCGATGATCATTTGATAGGGATAATGTAGATAGAATTCTTGGCAAGACAGGAGCTGGACTAGATAATATCTGAGATATTTTCTTGCTAAGACTTTACAATTCTGTGAAATTGATAAGGGAACTGATGTCTTTGGAAGAAAACACAAATTTTAACTGGCTTTTTTGGTTCAAAAGAAGTATTTTATTCATTAAATCAAAAACAACTTTAAAGATTCTGTTTTAAAAGGTGTCTCCTGAGAATATTAAAGATTGTAATGATTCTTTTGTAGATGCAGATTAGAGATAACATCATTCAGTGAGGTCCTATTATCAGTATCAAATGAAGAATAAGTAGGGGAAATGTGCCTACCAAACATGTTTATCTCTACATGGAAAATGTCCAGTGTAAAGTCAAAATAGAAGAAGGACTCTTTAGAAATGGTGAAGGCCTCCAGATGTTGTTGGCAGAATACAATGATTTCATCGAACCTCCCAGGGTACATGGGCTTCTCAAAGGCATCTACCATCTCTCAAAGGACATCTATTTAATAATCATTTTTTTGTCCTTCATTCTTGAAGAAGACCATGACATCAGGGAGGTGATGCCATGACAAGCATGTGAATTGGAGTTCAGTGAGGGGGTGCTGTGCTAACTCACCACCTCATTTTCTTCCCCAAAGTCATCTGGGTCCAGTAGCCAGATATGGATCAGGATGGCTGGAGATGGCCCTGGATGCAGGGCAATCAGGGTTAAGTTAACTTGTCCAGGGTCACGCAGCTAGTAAATGTCAGGGTCACACAGCTAGTAAATGGATTCACACTCCTGTCCTCTTGATTTCAAGGCAAATGATCTGTCCACTGTGCCGTCTCGTTGGCAATCAATGCAGGAAAAATTGAGCAGATGAAAAATGCATATTACTTCCCAAGCTGACATACAGTTAGATAGGCAGCCCATGAGTTAGTCTATTAGATCACCTATCCTGGACAGGTACCACACTTAAATAATGAGCTGAGTCCACAATTGAAACAGAAGAGGACAGGTATAATACATTTATAAAATTATGCAGTGCTTTCAGCAGTTCCAAATGGTTTCTTGGGCTAAGTTATTGATCCTCACAATCAGCCTCTGAAGTAGGTGCTATTATTGTCCTCATTTTATAGTTAAGGAAACTGAGGCAGGCAGAAGTTAGGTGACTTGCTTAAGGTCAAATAGCTAGTTACTATTTGGGACAGAATTTGAACTTGGGTCTTCCTGACTCCAGGCCAAGCACTTCATCCACTGCACCACCTAACTGAAGTGGCTCAGGAGCTCTTAACTTGGAATCTATAAACTTGGTTTTTTAAAATGTAGTTTTGATAATTACATTTCAGTATAATTGTTCATTTGTAATATTTTATTTCACGTCGTTAAAAATATATTTTGAGACAGATCTAAAAACTTTAGACTGCCAAAGAGGGGCATGAAAAAAATAAGAGCCTCTGATCTATCTGAACACATCATTCCATGTCTATGGCTAGAGACAGCTAGGTGGCACAGTGAATAGACCATGGAGTCTGGAGTCCTGAAAGACCTGAGTTCAAACTAAGCCTAAGACACTAGTTGTATGACCTTGGCCAAAACTTTTAGCCTCTAGTTGTCTCAGTTTCCTCTACTGTAAAATGAGGATGATAAAAACACCCATCTCCCATGATTGTCATGAAGATCAAATGTGATACCATCTGTAAAACACTTAGAAAAGGCCCTAGCGTAAAATAGATGCCATATAAATGCTAGCTATTATTATTTCCTACTCCTACTAAAATTATTCTTCATCCTCTTTGTGACCTTGAATTCCTTTTTCCTCTTAATTCTTTCCCAGGCTTTTCTTCTTGTTCTTACTTTACTGTATTTCCCCATGTATAAGATGCATCTTAATTTGGGGGGCTGAAATTTTAAAAAATGTATTACATAAAGATATTGAACTCATTTTATTCATCATAAAATTCATACAACTCCTCATCACTGTCAAAATTCCCCATCCTTTAGCTCATCCTCATCTGTGTTTGATGATGAATCCCTGTCTTAGGAGAGGCCCTGACTGCTCTTCTGCCTGTGTTCTGGTCTGGGGTTGACCACAAGCACTCTCTGGACAAGTCAGGTGCATGGATACATGCCTAGTCCATTCTGTTTTATGACACTGAAGCACCAGTTGTGTCCTCCTTTGAAATCAATCACTTCTTTTTCATCAACATTTCTTCTGGCCTCCTGAACTGTCTTTGTGGATACAGGAATTCCACTGGCCCTTTGCTCTTCTATCCATCTCTTCCAACCCCTCTCCACATCAGGCCATTCTGCTGACTCACCTCTCATGCTTTCTTCTGCCATAGTTTTCAGGAGGATCTCTTCTCCCATTGCCAGTATCAGGTTATTCTCTCAGTTGGAGGAGAACCAAACTTACATTCAGTAGCATGATTTCCATTCACTTATGCAAACTGGATCACTTTGAACTTAAATTCAGCACTGTACCAAAATCTTTTCTGAGCCATTTCTGGGCAGAATGTGGCAAAAGGCAACCTAATATACCAGTAACAAATGGGTAACAATGAGTACAGAAAAAACAAGTGTGAAAAAAAGTAGAAATGCAAATAAAAAAAATCTACAACCACTGTACAAGACACTCCCAGTTTTTAGACCCCCAGATTTTTTGAAAAAGGGTATATCTTATAGGCATTTTCTTCTCCCGAACTCTTCACCCCTTTTCCTCCTTTCTCCATTCCTGTTTGGGCTTCCTTGATCCTCAGCTGTAGGGGAGTCCTCCCATCCGCCTTCCACCTACCTCTTTCTATGCTGGGGAAGGGAGGAAGTCATGCAATAACTGAGCATCATTTCATACTTTATTAAGAAAATAAAGGCCACTGACTATAAGAATCCCTTCTGCCCTTCTCTCCTCAATCCCAAACTCCTCACCATCATCCTCCTTCCCCTTGGAGTCTACACTTCATCCCATCCTATTCCATCTTCCTCAACATATTGGCCCCTTTCTCCCCCCCCCCACATTTAATATTGGCCTTTATCTTTCTATTAATTCCTTCCTTATTGCCTATGCTCATGCCCAAATCTCTGCCATCCCCCCAAAATATCACTAAATCCTACTATCTCTTCACATTGTCCTTCTAAATGGCTCCTCCAGTTCTTATCTGAAGCTCTAAAAAGTTGACTCTGTAATTTTCTCAATTACCTTTCCTTGCATTTACTCCTCTGTCCTCTGTAACCAGGCTTCCAGCCTTGTCCTTTAAAAGACATTGTTCTCTGATATTCCCAGTGATCTCTCAATTGACAACTCTGATGGACTTTTTCCCTCAACTTCCATTCTTCTGGATGCTCTACAGCTGTCAGAACTACTGACCATCTGTTCTTCCTATATACTCCCTCTTCTTGGTCTTCCTCTGCCCTTCAAGCTTTTTTACTGGTCCTTCATCCAGACCGCCACTCCTGATTGTGGCTGTTGACTTCAAGACTGACCCTCTAACTTCTTTTACTAGGTGATGTCATTGCTTCCCATGAATTTAGTTATCTTTACAAATAACTTCCAGATCTATATATCCAATTGTCCCTCTGCTAAACTCCCATGCTGCATTACTAATTGCTCACATTTGAAATGTATGTCCCATAGACATTTTAATCTCAGCATTTCTGAAATGAACTCATCTTTCCCCTAACCTCTCTTCTAAATTTCCTTATATTTCTCAATGGTACCATCAGTCTCCTGGATCTGAAACTTTGGCATTGTCTTCAAGGTCTCTCTCCCTAATCCCACAAAGTCAATCAATTGCCAATGTTCTTATTTCTGCATTCATATTTATACCTGTCCCCTTTATGACTATGTACACAACCAATACCTTACCTCAGGTCCATGTAAGGCACTGGTAAATACCCATTTAAGGCAAAATATTTCATACAATGTGGATAATTTGCATTGTATGTACTCTAGTATAAACTATTTAATTGATTCACTGACAACAGTTCATGACTTGGGTTTTCTTTATCTTTAAGAACATGACCTACTTGCTACAAAGAATAAGTGTATACTCAGAAGTCATTATTAAACATGGATTCCTGATTATTAATCACTGCTACTATTAGTAATTTATTTAAATATGATTTTTGATGAGATAAAGCTCAATTCCAATAACATGCAATGTCTAATGAACACATTTCTATTTATTTCTATTTGCTTGTTTTTGTTTTTCATATCCTTGGGCATTAACTCAAGCTGGTTAAAGAATAAAATATGGCCTTTGACCACTTCTTTGCTCTGTGGTGTTATTTTGTGTTTTTAAATGAAGACTTATATTTCACTCTCCATTTCCCTTTAACCAATTTCCAGTTAAATGAAGCTTAGGCCTATTGCAACTGGTCTCATTATGTCAAGAAGAATTTAAATTTTCAGTGTTTGTTTTTTTCATCTTAGCTTTTAACAGTACATCAGCCATATATACAAGATTGTCAAAGCACAAATCAGACAGAAATCCTTATGAAGTATAAAAGCAAAGTTTTCCCTATTGGGACTTTATTATATGGACCTCTGTCCTCTTTAGTGAAACCTCACAATGAAAGAATCTCTCGTCCTCCCCAATAACTTCCTAATATCATTTGTATCATTACTGACTTGAGCAGAATTGAAAATAGTAACAGAGGTGAACATATCCCCACACTACTGCCAAATGAAGAGTATCATGAAATCATACATAGGAATGAGGTTAAAACAAAGGATCCAAGTGTCATAGACTAGATCAAGAACATTTTTAAAAAAATTATTTCCTAGAAAACTAAGAGGGGGAACCAAGATAGTGGTGCGAAGTTAGTATACTCCTGGACTTTTCTCTATAGAACTACTATTAAGTGAAGTCTCTACACTGACATTAAAGCTTCAGATCCCACCAAAAAAAAAGAGCAAAACAAATTCTTAACTCAAGATATCATGGAGGACCTTCAGTAAATGTCGTTCTCTTTGGTGGAAATAGGGAAACACATCCCAGCATAGGCGGGAGACTGGGAAAGCCACAGGAAAGTCCAGCTTGATAGCTTGATAGCAGCCCAGCAGGGAGGTCCCAACCCCAGACAAAGTCTAAGCCCTGGAACCACTGGGGTAACAAACAGGAACTGGGTTGGGAACGAAGCACTGCGTAGGAAGAACCTGGACATAAAGGAGAAAACAAACCACGTGCAACACTTGGCCTGCATAGGTAGCATCTTGGCAAGCAATAAGCCAGGGGTCAGATCCTGGCCCAAGCATAAAAAGTTTGGAACTATATGCCCGATACCCCAGGAGTCAAGCTCAACCAGCAAAATAAGCAAAAAAAAGTAGAAGGAAAGCTATTATTTAGATGACAAACCCAAAGACATAAGCTTCTGGGATAAGAACTTACTATTCAACAAAAATGAAGGGAAAACTGGAAAACAGTATGGCATAAACTAGGCATAGGTCCACACTTAACATCCTATGCCAAAATAAGGTCAAAATGGGTACAGGAGTTAGACAATAAAGGGTGATGACATAGAATGATTAAGAAAACAAGAAATAGAGTCAGATAGGTGGTGCAGTGGATATAGAGTACAGGTCCAGAGGCAGGAGGACCTGAGTTCAAATCCAGATTTAGACCCTTAATAATTACCTAGTAAGTCATTTAACCTCATTGCTGAGAGAGAGAGAGAGAGAGAAAGAGAACAAGAAATTCTCTAACTCTCAGATCTATGGAAAGAGGAGAAATTTACAACTAAACAAGAAATAAAGTACATTATAAATTGCAAAAGGGATAATTTTGACTATATAAAATTAAAGTTTTTGCATTAATAAAACCAATGCTGCCAAGATTAGAAGGAAAACAGAAAGCTGAGAAACAATTTTCACAGCTAAAAGTTCTAATAAAGGTCTCATTTTGAAAATATATAGAGAATTGAATCAAATTTATAAGGTTACAAATAATTCCCAATTAAAGATATATATATATATATATATATATATATATATATATATATATTTGTGTGTGTGTATATACACTCATATGAAAACAGGTTCCAAATCATTATTGAATATAGAAATGCAAATTAAAACAACTATCTGGTACCACCTCATTGGCTTAAAATAACAGATTGGCTTAAAATAACAAAGAAGGAAAATGATCAATGTTGGAGAAAATGTGGAAAAATTGTGTCATTAATTCACTGTTGGTGGGGTTATGAGCTAATCCAACCATTCTGAAAAACAATCTGAAATTTTGTCCAAGAGCAATAAAACCAATTATACATACCCTTTGACCCAGTAATACCAATAGTAGGCCTATATCCAAAAGAAATCATATAAAATGGGAAAAGTCTCACATGTTCAAAAATATTTATAGCAGTTCTTTTTGTAGTGCCAAAGAATTGGAAACTGAGGGTATGCCCATCAATTGGGGAATGACAGAAGAAGTTATGATATATGACTGTTCTGGAGTATTAAAAAAATCAAGAGTGGTCAGACTTTAGAGAAACATGGAAAGAATAAAATAAACTGATGCTTAGTGAAGGGAGAAGAACCAATAGAACATTAACAACATTGTGAGATAATCAATGATGACATATTCAGCTACACCATGATTACATGTATGTACAAATGTAAGCAAGCATGCATATGCTGTATTTTACAGGTACCATTTTTTCCCATTTCTTTTTTTTAGGTGTTTGTGAGGAAAATCGGGTTAAGTGGCTTGCCCAAGGCCACACAGCTAGGTAATTATTAAGTGTCTGAGACCGGATTTGAACACAGATACTCCTGACTCCAGGGCCGGCACTTTATTCACTACGCCACCTAGCCGCCCCAATTTTTTTTCCATTTCTAAGGTATCCAACAAGAAAAAAAGAACTATAAAAAGAAATATATTTGTTATAGAACAGAGATAGTGAATCAGTTCCATAATTTTGATAATTTGCGATCTGATTCTCTCCTCAGAGTTTGTAAGTCTTGCTCCCATTCCATCTATCATTTTAATAGCTATCCAGCTCTCTTGGAAATTGATCTTTTATCTCTTATCTTTCCAAAGATGATGATGATGATGATGATAACATTTACATAACACTTCTGTCAAGTGTTTATATTACAAGTGAGGAAACTGAGGTAGACAGTAAGTGACTTGCTCAGGATCACACAGTAGCTGAGGCCATATATGAACTCAGATCTTCCTAATTCCTGACCCAGATTACTGTCCATTGTACCACCAATTTGCAAATGGATGAATGTTGAAAAACTACTAATGGAAAATAAAATAAAATTTCAATTAAAAGATTATTTCCTTTAAAAAAGTTAGTGAGAGTAATGGTGACAATAAAAACATTCAACTTTCAGGATATACTACAATTAAATTATTCAAGCAATTTTTTCAAAATTTAATTTACTTTTTTAATTTATGGAATAATTTTTTATAGCATTACTATGACAAGTATAATATAAAAACATAGTAAAAATGGTTACACATGTAATTTCAAATCTGTTATGTATAATTTACTAATACTTTTGAATATTATCATGTACATTTCCATTTTTTCTTCTCTCTCCTCCCAAGATAGCTGTCACTAGACACAAATAGGTGTATGTATATAAAATTATTCTAACATCTGTTTATCAGTTCTCTGGAGCCAGATAGTCTCTTTCGTCTATGTCCTTTATAGTTAATTCGGTTATTTATAATAATCAAAATAATTTATTTTCTCATTCATTCTTAAAACACTACCTCTGTTTCTGTATACAATGTTCTTATGGTTATGCTCATTTCACTTTTCTATTTCATTAGGGTTAGGTTTCTAAGATCATTGGGTTCATCATTTCTTAAAACACAGTAGTATATTATAATCGTATACCCCAACCTGTTTAACAATTCCTCAATTGATGGGCATCATCACAATTCCCAGGTGTCTGTTTGTTGCCACCACAAAGAGAGTTGCTACGAACCTTTTAGAGTATATAGGTTTTTTAAATTTCCTTTTTCCCTAATCATTTTTGAAATCAGACCTAATGGTGGTATACCTGGATCAAAGGGTATTACAAGGGCAACTTAGCTGTATTCTCTGTCTTTCTCTCCAAGTCTCTATTCCTTATAAGTGATACAACCATCACTAAAATCAGATGTGAGTTGGAAACATGCCCCCAGGTGAGCTCCATACAACAAGATAATCTTGGACCTAAGTCAATGTACCTGCCATAATCTTACAGGTTTCTCTCTAATAGTTCAGTGCTTCCTATCCACGTCCTTGGATAAGTGGCTAGTTTCTCAAAAGGTTGATTCTTGACCACAAAAAGAAAAGAATATCAGACAAACTAGAGAAGACACGAGAAGGAAAAAGACAGTTGAAAAACATTCAGTTATTCTATATATAGTTGGATATAGAGCTAAGAAAATCTTCGTAAATATTGAAGACACTTTCTCCACTACAAACTCTTAGTAGAATTCACTGAAGCTGATGAGCTACCAGTTTACAACAGACAAGTCAGGCTTGTGCAAGTACTTTATCTGTAGAATTCCTGAATAGTAGCCAATTAACTAATTCCTTGGCTACTCAACTTTACCAAGAAGATGACAGCCAATGTCCCTGCTTTCTGCACAACTTCATTTCCTCAGTATATATTCAGTACCTGCAAAAAAAAGTTCAACCTGGTTCACAACTATGTCACTAAATAGTTTTCCTTTCCCCCTTAAAGGTAGCCTGGATGATACAGTAGTCTTGAGGATAGACTAATGTTCTTTCTTCTGAATACACAGTACATGCATTCATAGTTCTATGGTCCCAAAACCTCCAAAGTTTAAACTATTCAACTTTAAGTTCCAAAATCTGAAAAAAAGATAAAATTTTATTTGCGTATTTCCCTATATATATATATATATATATATATATATATATATATATATACCAACATATGTTTTATTCCCTCTTTAACATGAATAATTTAATTTAATGGAAGCAACACCAAATTACTGAAATCTATACTCTACTCTTACAAAAGAGAAACCATAAAATAGTTTGTATGTAGCTAGATCAGATCTCTCCTAGATCATTGCCTCTCCCTATCCCCAAAGGAAAAAAAATAGTTGACATATTGCACTATCATGATGGGGCAAATTGGTGGTACAGCGGACAGAAAACTAGGTCAGGAGTTAGGAAGATCTGAGTTCAAATCTGATCTCAGATTCTTACTGACTGTGTGATCCTGAGCAAGTCATTTATTGTCTGCCTCAGTTTCCTCACTTGTAAAATATAATGAGGATAAATGCTTAGCAGAAATATAATGTCAATGTTAGTTGTCATCATCATATCATCATCGTTGGAAAGGTAAGAGGGAAAAGGTCAATTTCAAAGACAGAGCTGGAAGGCTATTAAAAAGATAAAATGAGAGCAAGTCTTAGAAACTCTGAGGAGAGAATCAGATCACAAACTATTGAAATTATGGAACTAGCTTGCTGTCTCTGTTCTATATCAGATATATTTCTTTTTATGATTCTTTTTTTGTCTGGTATCTAGAAATGGGAAAAATGGAACCTGTAAAATACAGCATAAGCATGCTTGCATTTTAACATGTGTACACATATGTAATCATGGTGTCGTCAATAAAGTACTAGGTTTGAGCTCTAGTTCTGCTATCTATTCCCTTTAATGAACCACTCAACTTCTCTGGTAGCCTCACTTTCTTCCTCTATAAAAGGAGAGGTTCTGGTAGATTAGATGATCTTTAAGGTCCCTTCCAAACTATGGCTTTCAATGATTTACTAGGAGAAGCTGCAGACCCTTCAAATGGAATTTGCAGTTAAAAGTACATAAACATGTAGACACCAGTGCATATTGCACTTCAAGGTTTCATAACCAACCCAGTAAATTTTGGTGGTTGATTGAATAAATACTTCAGAATCATAAAAACCCAGGCCATAAATTAAGGAAAGGTAATTCTATATTTTTGCATAAGCCTTGGGTCCAGTGCTCTGCTTATCCCATGACTATTACCCTCTTACATCGAACCTATAAACCTTAAGACTTGTTACTGAAAGGTCAATGAATTAAACAGTGACCCTCCCCACTCTTCCTCCAGAAGCTAAGGTAAAGAATGGTGAGACAACATGATGAGGAATATCCTTCACAACAGCTGTCCACCAATTTCAAACAGGTTTATAAAAAGGACTGCAGAACTTGTGTTATGTGTTATGTGATCATATATGGTCAACAATGGGATAGAAAGAGCACAAAGTAATACTCTTCTCTCCAAATATATGTACTCCACTGGTCCACCCCTTGTGCCTGAAACTCCCACATTTTTATTCCTGGCATTATTGATTCAAACTGTGAGAAGTTAGAAGGGACTTTAAACATCATCTAAGCCCATTCTCTCATTTTATGAAAAAAAAAATGATGGAAATTTAGATGAATTTGAGGCCCACAGTGGAAAAGAGAATTTCCTTTTGAAAATCTGTTAATGTGACCATCAAGCTGATGATGGTCCCTTCTGAGAGCCACTCACCTTATATTCATTAATTCAACAGAGTAAATTAACAGATAACTAAAAAAAAACACATAAAAGGTTACATGATAGTGATGTGAGGGGAAACAAAGGTATATAATATGGACTGGTGTGGATAAAAATCTGAGAAACCAGTACATGTAGTATGAATTAACAAAGAACTGATGGGGAAGTTAAAAAATTCTTACCTTCAAGATATAAATGAATGGATATTGTATTTTATCAAAGGTTTTTTTCAGCATCTATTGATAATCATATACTTTCCATTAGTTTTATTATTGATATGTTTAACTATGTTGAGTGTTTTCCTAATGTTGAACCATCCCTGCCTGCCTGGTATGAATCCAAACTGATCATGGTGTATTATCCTGGTAATACCTTATGTAGTCTACTTCCTAAAATTTTATTTAAGAATTTTGCATCAATATTTCATTAGGGAGATTGCTCTATGATTTTCTTTGTTTTGGTTCTTCCTAGTTTAGATATCAGCACCATGTTGGTGTTATAAAAGGATTTTGACAGAACTCCTCCCTCTTCTATTTTTTAAAATATTTTATGTAGAATAGGACTTAATTGTTCCTTAAATATTTGGTAGTATTCACTTGTAAATGAATCTGGACCTAGAGACTTTTTCTTAGGGAGTTTATTGATGATTTCTTCAATTTCTTTTTCTGAAATGGGGTTATTTAAGTAATTTATTTTCTCTTCTGTTAATCTGGGCAGTTTGTATTTTTTAAAATATTCATCCATTTCACACAAGTTGTCCAATTTATTGACATATAGTTCCACAAAGTAGCTCTGAATTATCTCTTTAATTTCCTCCTCATTGGTGGTTAGTTCAAACATTACATTTTCATGTTTTAGGGTGAGGACTCTAAAGTATTAGGACTAGGCTCCATGTGTCTAAGATGCTGGGAAGAAAAAATTGAATCTCTCTAGGAGGTTTAGACCACTCACTCCAGTTCCCATAGCTAAGAAGTGGCTATACTATAACAGGATTTGATCACAAGACTTCTGATGTAGAAACTATAGTAAACTTTTCACTAAATCTTTATTTCTTCCCTACCTTGCATTTTATTGGTGATATCCTTGAGAACTAGGATTCTTTACTATCAAAATGAAGAACCAAAGAGGGTTTTGAGTAGAGGTTTTCTTTAAAAGAGTTCTAAATATCGAAGCAAATGATCTGAGTCTGTGTTCTATTCTGATATGGCATAATTGAACAATTTCAATTTTTGTTCTTAAAGTTTAATGTTCAACCACTATCAAAACCTTTGATTTAAAATTCATATTTTGCACAAAAGTGCTCTCTATAGATCTGAATTTTATGCCAAAGAGGGCAGAAAACAGTCAACACATAAGAGATTGATTAAATGAAATAATATCTTTTAAAGCCTTGGTGTTGCACTGTCACATAATAGGCTCTTAATAGATCCTTGCTCTCTTTCCTTTGATTAAGGAGGTTCTTCAAGCAATCTGTGGACCTTAAATGAAAGCAAACATTTTTGTCTGGGACTTTTGAAAGCATTTTTTACCAATAGACAAGATGTGAATATCTAGCTAAGAGGACAAAAGCCAACATTTGGCTTAAGTCTCAGGGACAGAGGTTACCTCCAATATAAAATGATAGATTTGGAGCTTTCTTTTGGTATCTCCTAAGGGATGGGATTCAGTGACTGGGACTTGTTGAACTGTAAGGCCTGGATTCCTCCCAAGTTGAATTGCATGACCTGTATTCTTGGAAGGAAGCACTCAGCTGGAAAGAACCAATCTCTCTGTTGGCCTTTATTAGACACCCTGTATTGTAAAAATGAGCCAGTAAAATCTGTTCAGTCCTCTATGGGATAAGTATTTTCAATATGACACCCACTGTACACAACAAAGGACAGACTTCAACAGAGTAAGGAATATGACTAGTAAGTAAGCAATGAATGTATTTCACCATGCTTAGCTTTTAAATTCTGAATGACAGCCCACATTATCATTCTAGGTAGATAACATTTCAACTATTCCATGAATTATTTTATGATTGGTTATATCTTAACAATATTAGTTATCTCTATAAAAGTACTTTGGGGGTTAAACACAAGACAAGAAATGAAAGATTTGAAGTCAGAAACAATCTTAGAGGTCGTCTGGTCCAACCTACCTACTTCACAAGTGAAGAAACTAAGGTTTAGAAAATAGTTTATGAACCTTGATGGAAACAGCTCCTCTCAGAAGTCCAGAGAGCTAGGACAATTGTATTAGACTGGTTATTTATTATCGCCACCCAGGGAAAGAAAAAACAAAACAAAACAAAACAAAACACACACACAAAAACCAATACTTCAGAATATGATGAACACTTTATAAAAATTATCTTATGTAACTCTTTCCCTTAATCCTGATTCCTCGTACTGAAAATTACTAATCTGTAAACATGTATATCAAAATATGTGTGTTCAATGCTAACCTGACTGTTCACTGCTGAGGATAGGGAGGTGGGAAGGGAGGGTGGAAGGAAATTTTATAACTTAAAAATATACATGTGCAGATTGATGAAAATAAATAAATAAATGGTTTATTTTTTTAAAAGAAAATATTTTATGATTTGCTCAACTTTACAGATAATTAGTAAAAGAGCCAAGATTGGAACTCGATTTTTCCAACTTCCAATCTTTGACTGTACCATCTTGTCCTCAAAAATCCATTCTGGACTGAGTCTGATCATATTCCCTAAGAATTCATGCCCCAGAGCAATTATGGAGTAAGCAGTATCAATTAAAATGGTTTTTCAGTCATCTATGCACCAGGATCTAAGATCACAAATTCTGTAACAATCAGATAAAAAAAAAACTAGGACCCACAAGTGCTTGATATACCTTTGTTAGATCATTGTTAACTTCCTTTTCCAGAAGGTACTAAATCAAAACTACCAACAAAACAGGACTTCATCAAACCATCTCTAAATTTAACCTCCATTACAAAATAAATGTGATATCTCTAGAAAGGTATTCTAACTATTAGGAAATTTTTAAGCTAAAGCTTAAAACTAAGATATCCTGTATCATATACTAAGTCCTTGGTGGACAAAGATCATAGGCTATTATGCTTAGTATATAGTATCTTACTTATATACAAATCATTTTTAAAAAATTCCATTTGATTAAGATGATGATGTTCAATATAGAATCAGAATTACTCAAAGAAAATGACAAAATAATTACAGCATTATCTGACAGTATTTTGGTAGTTGGGAATATGAGCTGAAGGGAGGGAGGAATCTGAGAATTCAGGCAACTCAGAGACCTTTTAGTATTTATAAGAAGCACTTCTGAATATCATTATTCCCACTACTCCCAAGGGGAAAATCATCTACTCTAAAAATATTCCATCTAAAAATATAAGCATTATTATATTTGATGCTAGATCTAATCACATCAAGAACCACTCGATGGAATCACGAACCCATTTTCTAGGATGCTGAAAGAAAATGAGACACATCTGAAGTCTTTATCCATTTATCCATTTATAAAAGTGACTAGTGAAAACATTTAGCATAATTGTTGTGCCTTGTCCCTTGCTCCTTGCTTACCCTGGTGCTCAATGAGATATATTAGTGGACCTCCTCAAATGTAATTGAAACCTCCCCAAACTTTCAAATCTTTCTAGGTCTAAGAGATATCAGCATATCATAATAATTTCATCATAAAAGCTTTGACAATATACCCTTGATTAAAGTAAATAGCTTGAACCTCTAGTCTCTTCAAACCTTTATAATGATGTTTAGAGGTTTTTAATCACTTGAAAATCCCTGAAATCCCATCAGGAAATGGAGGAAAGAGGATTTGTTAAAAAAAAGGTACTGACAACTAGGAAAAAACATGTCTCTTAGGAAAAACAAGATAAATTATCACTTTTCATAATTTTAAAGTTATGTTCATTTAAATACAAACTTAATTTAACACAAACACAGAAGGACTTCATTCAAACAAACTGGGAAAGCCTGTCATGAATTTAAAGTCTTTGTTATATTAAATTATTGAAGATAAATGTAGTTTCCTCACTGTTAAAGTTCCAAAGTAACACAAACTACAAATTAACTGGATGGTGAAGCAAATCCAGTTTAGCGGAAAATAAAGGTCATTTGCAATTAGCATTTTTCTTAGATATTGTTACAGTAGCTTTTAAGTGTTCAAAAAGTTTATTCCCCTAAGTATGTTAAACATAACCATCACCAATTCTTTTGACATTGATAATTTGCATAAAAAACTATTGTCATATGCAATGAAATAATTTATTTGAAGAAATAAGTAGTGACAAAAATTATGAGGAAATGGCTTTTGAACTGATAGATCTAAATGGGAAATTCCATCAACCTGAAGGATGGTCTTCATAGCATTTTCAAGAGGAACAAAAATACACTTAAACACATGCACATCCCCACAGGAATAACCTATAACAGATGACAGCAGAAAGGGATAAAGCTATCAAATTTTAAAATGGGGGGAACCTCTATTCAACTATATTACATAGTCCAGAGAAAGGGATGAGGAATGAAGGCAGATGATGATTTCAGTCTGCAAGTATTTGAAAGACTGCTGCATGCAACAGGGATTAACCTATGCTGACCTGATTCAGAAAAGCAACACTAAAAGCAGGGGGCTGGGCCTACAAAGAGGCAAATTCATCCTCGATGTAAGAGGAAAAACATTCTTACAATTAAGGGCTACTTGAAAGGAAAATTGGTTATTTAAGGAAGTAATGATTTCCTTTATCACTGGAGGTATTCCATAAAAAAGTGAAATGACCATTTGTCAAGTATGTTGTAGAGGGACCCTTAGTTAGGACTAGATATGTTTTGAGGTCCTTTCCATCTCTGGCTTCTGTGATTCTAAAATCTATGATGACTGACAAACCAGAATGGTTTTAAACCCAAACACAGAACAACTAACCATCCATCCCATTCAATAAACTAGTTAATAATGTTTGGCACTTATATCACACCTAATATATGCCAGGCCCTATGGGAACACTTTACAAAAATTATCACATTCCATCCTTACAGCAACCCTGAGAAGATGGAGTTTGTATAACTGAGGCACAGAGAAGTTAAGTGACAAATGCCTAAAGCCAGGTCTGAACTTAGGTTTCTTGACTCCAGCTCCAACAATAGATCAACTGAATCATTCAGACACCTGTGCTAGATACAGGCAGGGAGAAGAAAGATAATTTAGAATCAGGCTCTGTTTTCATGATCTAGCATGGTCCTTGTTTTCATATAGTCAAGCAGAGAAAATAAGATTCATTTGCAAATAAGAAATGGTAGGCAACAACTATAATTCATAGTTTATAATATGAATATATCTAGAAATGCACACACACATATATAGATATATATCTATATGTTTATATATTTATTGTGTCTATCTTTTGGGCTAGGAGGAAGGGAAAAATGAAAAATAAATGTATATGATAACTTTATCATATATTTCAATGGAGTAGCAAGTTGTATGTAATAGATTTGTAGTTTTATGTGCAATATCTTATTATCTTAGTGAAATGTTATATTCTATAAATTAAAAATTTAATAAAATTTTTAAAAATATTAGAAAGACAAAATACTTAAGAGAGTGGAGGCTCAAAAGGCTTCCTGAAAGATGTAGCATTTGAACTGGACACATAATAGGCACAAATTCCAAATACAGAATTTGAGAATCTTTTTGTTTTTTTTAATTTTTTAGGCTTAGGTAACTGACATTTGGAAAAGGTAGAAAAGATGTAACTCAAAAATCACCTTCTATAAGAAGCATTTTTCTGACCTGGACAAAATATAAGTGTCCTTCCTCCTATGCATTTAGCCACCTTGTAATTATTCTATAAATAGTCATGTATGTACATATTATACATTCAAACAAATTGTGTAAGCTCCTAGTCCTAAAGAATAGAGGTCTTTCCTTCTTCCCTTTTTCCTTCCTCTCTTTCTCCTTCCATTCTTTCTTCTTTCCTTCCTTTTTCTCCCTCCCTTCCTTCCCTCTCCCACCTGTACTTTCTCCTTTCCTCTTCCATCTCCACTTTTTTGTATTTGTAATCATAGTACCTAACAAACTACTTAATGACAGTGACTAAATGTGGCATAATGGATGGAGTTCTAGACTGACTGGGACAGCAGAAAGATGTGGGTTTGAAATTTGTTTCTAGCACTTGGTAGCTATGTCATTCTGGAAAAAAAAATCACTTAACCTTTCAGAGAGCTCCATTTCTGTATCTGTAAATAAATTATAATAAAACTTTACAGGGTTGTTTAAGCTCAAATGTAGACATAAAGTTTTGCAAAACCAAAATTAACATTTTACATACATATATATATATATATATATATATATATATATATATATATATATACACAAAAATATGAGTATGTGTATATTTCGGCATATATTATATATACGAGTTGCTTTTGAAGGAGTAAGAGGAAAGTGGGGTTGAGGTCCCCAAAGTTGATGAATATGAATACCAGGTTAAGGGATTTAAAATGTAATTAGCAAGCAAGGAAGTAGTTGAATAATGGCATTATCAGATTAGATTAATAGAAAAGAATAATCATATAGTAATATGAAGGTTTATAAAGTGGGAAGACTTATTAGAAAATCATTAAGGTAGTTTTGGTAGATATGAACGAAGGTCTGTAGTACCATTTTCTTTTAAAAGTGACATTTTTAATGGGTGAAAAAGGAATGTTGTGGGAGAAAGAAAAAGGAGAGGTAGAATGGGCTAAGATATTTCATGCAAAAGTGTCAAGGAAAATCTTTTGCAATGGAGTGAAAGGTAGGGAAGGTGAGGGGGAATGAGTGAGCCTTCGTTCTCATTGGAAATGACCCAGAGAGGAAATAACATACACATTCAATAGGGTCCAGAAATGTATCTTACCCTAGAGAAAAAAGGAGAGGAAGGTGATGGGAGAAAGGGGACAGAGGAAGGGGAGGGGTTTGTAGGTGATAGAGATGATCTTAGGAGAGGGTAGTCAGATACAACAAACTTTTGAGGAGGGAGAGGGTGAAAGGAGAGAGAGAGTAGAATAAATGGGAAGGGCGGGGAATTGAATAGAGGGAAATACAGTTAACAATAGCAATTGTGGGAAAAATACTGAAGCAACTTCTCTGATGAACCTATGATAAAAAATGCAACCTATCCCAGAGACAGAGCCAAACGTATCTGAACATAGACTGAAGTACATTTTTTCTTTCACTTCATTTTTCTTGAAGTTTCTCAATCTTTGGGAGGGGGAGAATTTATGTCTACTTTCACAACAGGATTATTGTAGTAATGTGAAAATAAATAAACAAATCATTAAATATAAAAAGATGACATTTATATGATGTTTTAAGGTCTGCCAGGCATTTGGCATTCATGATTTCATTTCATCTTCATAAGAGTCCTGCAAGTACTATAATTCCCAATGTACAAATAAGGAAAATAACGCTAACAAAGGTTATTACTTTTCTACTGGTTTGTAGTAAACACAGGTAGGCAGAATTAGAATCTAGGTCACTTCTAGCTCCATGTCTAACTTCTTTCCTACTACCCCAAACTAGAAAAGTATAGGCACTAGGAGAAATCAAAATATAATGTGGAAACTGAATCAACCAAACTTGCTAACAGATTCAATTATAATAAAATTAGCTATCTACATACAAATTTGTTCATGTATTTTATCATATGTGAGTGTTATAAAAACCCTATAAGATAGGTACAGAGGCTCAGAGGTTGTGACTTACTTATGCTTACACCACTAGTAATCCTAGGGACATGATGTGAACCCCAGTTCAAATGCTTCCTTCATTAAGTTTTCTTAACTTCCAAAGGAAGAGTCAAAAAATTTTAGTATGGGTTATCAGGTGACTTTATAGCATCTTTGCTAGAAATATAAATACAGTTTTCAACGTCGTGAGCTTGAGGGTATCACCAGGACATCTCTAGGAAGATGACCAACATGCAAGCTGAAAATGCACATCTAGAGTCCAGTAGAAATATTAGGGTTGGGAATAGATATTTAGGAGTCAAGCACAAAAAGATCATTTTTGAAAACATGGAAATGAATGAAATTTTCCAAGGAGAAAAATAAGGACAGAACAATAAAGAGCATCCACCTTACAATGTTTGGGAAAACAGGTTATATAGACCAAAATTGAAAGAACAGGAAAAAAATCAGATATGTAGGATAACCAGGGGAGGGATAGAAAGATGGATAGATGGTGGATTGATGGATGGATGGAGAGGCAGAGACCAACAGAGACAGAGGGATGAAGGGAAGGAGAAAGACAAGGAGGGAGGGAGGGAAGGAAGAAGAAGAAAGGGAGAGGAAGAGAGAGAGAGAGAGAGAGAGAGAGAGAGAGAGAGAGAGAGAGAGAGTGCTTGAGAAGGAGAATGTGGGTGGTATTATAGAAAACAAAGGAGGAAAGAAAATTAAGAAAATCAAGGAGTGGAAGACATTATTGTCAAGGAGTGGAGGGTTGAGGAAGATAATGATAAGTATGTAATGCATGAGCTTTGAAAAAAAACTATTTCAGAAGATTAGTGAATGGATATAGAAACCATATTGCAAGGAAGAGAGCTGGTAATAAGAAAATTAAAGGCTTTGAATATAGGCTAGCTTTTCACAAAATCTAATAGTTAAACCCAATTTATTTAATGATATTTAAGAATGGAAAGGATCTTCTGTGTCGTTCTCCATTATGCAAATGTATATTTGGATGTTTTATAGTCAGGTAGGAAATTCTGTGTAGTAGAAGGAGTTAGAAGAATCCAGGTTCAAATTCTGACTTTTAGTGTAATTAGTTGTAGTATCAAGAGAAAGTTATTTCAACCTCTCTAAAGTTCAGGTTCATTAGCTATAATAAGGAAATAATAATACTTAAATAATGATTTATTTAATGCTATTGAAGATATAATGAAATATATTTGTTTTGAAAACATTTAAATACTCTATAAATGTCAGCTATGATTATCACTGAAGAGGAAAGAAATAAGTGAAACTAGAGAAGCATTTAGTGGAAAAAGAGAAATTGAAGACTCACGTGAAATTTGATTAAGGGAGGAATATCCTAGAATTGGGAAGGGATAAGAAGAAGAGCTCAAATAGAAATATTGGTCTTGTCAAGGAGGAGCATCCCCTCTTCCTCTAAAAAACAAGATGTAAGGATGAGAGCTAGGAGATGTGGATGCAGGAAATTGAAGAACCTCACAATAGATCATCATGAACTCAATCAAATGGTTTAGGGGCATAAGAAGAAAGGCTAAGTCTGAAATTGTCATTTAGGGAAATGAGACAGGAAAATAATAAAACTAGAATTAGAGACTATTGTGAATTGCTCAGCTAAAAATATGTAGCCTAAATTTACACATTTGAGACATTAATCCAGCAATTCTTAAAAGATGAAACCCAGAATACAGAAATCAGCTAAAGGAGTCCTGGACTGGGAACCATTAAGACCCAAGTTCATGAGATAATTCATAGGAGTGTGATCCTGAACAAGTCATACTTCTGTCTTCCTGAGTTTCCTACTTAAAGAATAGGTATAATTATAGCACCTATTTTCTAGGGTTGTTTAGAGAATAAAATGAGTTGATATTTTCAAACAGCACTTTGCAAACCTTAAGGCATTATATAATTAGGGTCATGGAATAGGATGTTAGAAGATCAAGAAGGCTACAGATTATAAAATGGAAGCTGGGGGTATCATTTCAGCAGCTGATAACAGTCTATCCAATCAACCATCCTCATGATTAAGATTAAATGTCATGGAGAAAGAGGAACTATTATTAGAAGAGACAGGGATCCCAAGTCTCCTTGGAATATCTGGAAACACAGAGAAAATAGAAATTCACAGCTTAATGCACATGCATTTTATGAGAGTCAGCACTGTAGAAGAATAATCATTTTTTATTTTTCTTTCCAATCTATGTTTACTAAGCAATGTCATCCAGAATCAACAGCTGCTATTGCCTGAAACTACAGAGCTCCTTTAATAGGAAATCAATGGTCACTTACAAAATCATGTCCAGATAACATTAAATGACAAGCAAGGGCATGTCAGCAGGAATGTAAGAAGGGAATCTAAAGAACTCAAGGCAAGTACTTTAGTCCAGACACCTTCTTGAGATAGAGTAGGGGGAAACATTTCACCCTATAAAAAGGATGTAGCCTTATTGGATTAGAGAGATTTCTTTTTAAGAAGTAATAATGTGATATCTTCAACAACAGAAGATGACAGTGCTAATGAGGAAAGCATGGAAAATTGTTTAAACAAAAAAGAAAAAAGAGAGGTAGTCTAAGAAAGGAGAATATATCATATGACTTTTATAAAACACCTACATTGCACACATATAACCTATATCAGATTGCTTACCACCTCAGAGAGTGGGCAGGGAGGATTGGAAGGGATGGAATTTGTCATTCAAAACTTTAAAAAGTGTTAATAATTGTTATAATGGGGGGGGTGAGTAAAATTCTATTTTTTTAAAAAAAGAAGATTTCCAGCCAAGATGGCAGAGAGAAGCCAGGTGCTATCTTAAGCTCTCCTGTCTTTCCCTCAGAACTAATATGAAGCAAATCTCTTATCAGAAGTTGGATCCACAGAACCCAGAGAAGAACCTAGGAGAACATCGCACAGAAAAGTCTGTCACAGGGGAGCATGGGCGACCTGGAGCAGAGAGCCAGCAGGGGTATCAGGGTGAGGTCAGAGGACTGACCTCATTGATGGAAGTTTTAGCTGTGTGAGTGGCAGGCAGGAGAGCTCCAGAGTAGAGCTAGACATCAATCAATCAGCTCAGCTGGTTTGGAAGACCAGGGCCATGAGTCCCCATGTTTTCAGTGAAGCACCCCCATTTCCAGTTGAGTTTCCTCTTCCCCAATTCATGTGGGAGAAAATCACTCTTCCCAGAACAAACACAGTAAGGTACTTCCCACACACCCCCAGACTCAGGTGTGGGCAGCAGATCTCCCCCAGTGCTGACAAAGGATTAAGGAGATTAACTATATAGCCTGAGGGTCCAGCACACATTGTTCAAGGATAACCTGGATCCTGCTGCCTCCCCAACCCCCAGGTCTATGCAATGGGCTACAGATCAAGGTCACAGACACTCCAGCATGTCTATTGACCAGACCACTGGAAGTTACTAAGCCCAGTGAGCAAAGCCTCTAGGGATCTCAACACCAAAGGTCTGTGAATCAGCCCTTCTCCCAAAACAATACACCCAGTAAAATGAAGAAAGATCAACAGAAAGGTGGTGGTAGTGGTGGTGGTGGGGTGTCTATTGAATATTACTTCAAAGACAAGGATCCTAATTCAGAGAGGACCAGAACTTCAGAGAATATGAATTGGTCTCAAGCCCAGAGCTTGCTTCCACTCAAGGAGTTTAAAAATCATTTGGAAAAGTTGGGGGGGGGGGACACAAGAGAAAATTAAAATCTTGCAACAAGAAAATAAATCCTTCAAAGTACAAGTGGACAGGTGCACAAAGAAAATAATATTCTCAAAACCACAATTGGGCAAATGAAAAACTCCTTCAAAAATAGAATTGACCATTTGGAAAAGGAGTTGCAAAAGGTAAATGAAGAAAATTCTTCTCTTAAAAATGATAGTGTAATCTTTGGAAACTAATGACTTCATGAGACAAGAATCTGTTAAAACAAAATCATTAAAACAAAAAATTAGAAGAAAATGTAAAATACCTAATCTGCAAAACTGACCTGGAGAATAAATAGATCAAGAAGATTGCAATGTAAGAATCACTGGGCTTCCTGAAAACACTGAGGTTTAAAAAGTCTTTATCCATATTTCATGATACAGTGAAGGAGAATTGCCCTACTATCATGGAACCAGAGGGCAAAATAGTCAGTGAAAAAATACACCAAACCCCTTCTGAAAGGAATCCCCAAATGAAAAACACCAAGGAATATTGTGGCCAAATTCCAAAACTATCAGATAAAGGGGAAATCCTACA